>NC_080710.1:2773279-2828279 GCF_019097595.1 Hemibagrus wyckioides | reverse complement strand
TGTTAATGTGTGAGTGTGTGTGTTAGTGTGTGTTAGCATAGAAGAATGTGTGTGAGAGTGTGTGTTAGTGTGTGTGAGAGTGTGTGTTAATGTGTGAGAGTGTGTGTTAATGTGTTTTAGCATAGAAGGATGTGTGTGACAGAGTGTGTGTGAGCAAGTAAGAGTGTGTGTTAATGTGTGTAAGAGTGTGTGTTAGTGTGTGTGAGAGTGTGTGTTAATGTGTGTGAGTGTGTTAATGTGTGTGAGAGTGTGTGTTAATGTGTGTTAGCATAGAAGAATGTGTGTGCGAGTATGTGTGTGAGCAAGTGAGAGTCTGTGTTAATGTGTGTGTTAATGTGTGTGAGAGTGTGTGTTAGTGTGTGTGAGAGTGTGTGTTAATGTGTGTGAGTGTGTTAATGTGTGTGAGAGTGTGTGTTAATGTGTGTTAGCATAGAAGAATGTGTGTGCGAGTATGTGTGTGAGCAAGTGAGAGTCTGTGTTAATGTGTGTGTAAAAGTGTGTGTTAATGTGTGTGAGAGAGTGTGTGTTAGTGTGTGTGTGAGAGTGTGTGTTAATGTGTTTTAGCATAGAAGGATGTGTGTGACAGAGTGTGTGTGAGCAAGTAAGAGTGTGTGTTAGTGTGTGTAAGAGTGTGTGTTAGTGTGTGTGTGTGTTAATGTGTGTGAGAGTGTGTGTTAGTGTGTGTGAGAGTGTGTGTTAATGTGTGTGAGTGTGTTAATGTGTGTGAGAGTGTGTGTTAATGTGTGTTAGCATAGAAGAATGTGTGAGAGTGTGTGTGTGAGCAAGTGAGAGTGTGTTAATGTGTGTGTAAGAGTGTGTGTTAATGTGTGTGAGAGAGTGTGTGTTAGTGTGTGAGTGTGTGTGTTAGTCTGTGTTAATGTGTGTAAGACTGTGTGTTAATGTGTGTTAGTATAGAAGAATGTGTGTGAGCAGGTAAGAGTGTGTGTCAGTATGTGTTAGTTGTTAGTCAAGAGAAATGTGTGTGAGTGTGTGTTAATATATTTTGTTGTGTGAGTGTGTGTGTTAATGGGTGTGTGAGTGTGTGTTAATGTATTTTGTTGTGTGAGTGTGTGTGTTAATGGGTGTGTGAGTGTGTGTTAATATATTTTGTTGTGTGAGTGTGTGTTAATATATTTTGTTGTGTGAGTGTGTGTGTTAATGGGTGTGAGAGTGTGTGTTAATATATTTTGTTGTGTGAGTGTGTGTGTTAATGGGTGTGAGTGTGTGTTAATATATTTTGTTGTGTGAGTGTGTGTGTTAATGGGTGTGTGTGTGTGTGTTAATATATTTTGTTGTGTGAGTGTGTGTGTTAATGGGTGTGAGAGTGTGTGTTAATGTATTTTGTTGTGTGAGTGTGTGTGTTAATGGGTGTGAGAGTGTGTGTTAATGTATTTTGTTGTGTGAGTGTGTGTGTTAATGGGTGTGTGTGTGTTAATATATTTTGTTGTGTGAGTGTGTGTGTTAATGGGTGTGAGAGTGTGTTAATGTATTTTGTTGTGTGAGTGTGTGTGTTAATGGGTGTGTGTGTGTGTTAATGTATTTTGTTGTGTGAGTGTGTGTGTTAATGGGTGTGTGTGTGTTAATGTATTTTGTTGTGTGAGTGTGTGTGTTAATGTGTGTGAGAGAGTGTGTGTTAGTGTGTGAGTGTGTGTGTTAGTCTGTGTTAATGTGTGTAAGACTGTGTGTTAATGTGTGTTAGTATAGAAGAATGTGTGTGAGCAGGTAAGAGTGTGTGTCAGTATGTGTTAGTTGTTAGTCAAGAGAAATGTGTGTGAGTGTGTGTTAATATATTTTGTTGTGTGAGTGTGTGTGTTAATGGGTGTGTGAGTGTGTGTTAATATATTTTGTTGTGTGAGTGTGTGTGTTAATGGGTGTGTGTGTGTGTGTTAATATATTTTGTTGTGTGAGTGTGTGTTAATATATTTTGTTGTGTGAGTGTGTGTGTTAATGGGTGTGAGAGTGTGTGTTAATATATTTTGTTGTGTGAGTGTGTGTGTTAATGGGTGTGAGTGTGTGTTAATATATTTTGTTGTGTGAGTGTGTGTGTTAATGGGTGTGTGTGTGTGTGTTAATATATTTTGTTGTGTGTGTGTTAATGGGTGTGAGAGTGTGTGTTAATGTATTTTGTTGTGTGAGTGTGTGTGTTAATGGGTGTGAGAGTGTGTGTTAATGTATTTTGTTGTGTGAGTGTGTGTGTTAATGGGTGTGTGTGTGTTAATATATTTTGTTGTGTGAGTGTGTGTGTTAATGGGTGTGAGAGTGTGTTAATGTATTTTGTTGTGTGAGTGTGTGTGTTAATGGGTGTGTGTGTGTGTTAATGTATTTTGTTGTGTGAGTGTGTGTGTTAATGGGTGTGTGTGTGTTAATGTATTTTGTTGTGTGAGTGTGTGTGTTAATGGGTGTGTGAGTGTGTGTTAATGTATTTTGTTGTGTGAGTGTGTGTGTTAATGGGTGTGAGTGTGTGTTAATGTATTTTGTTGTGTGAGTGTGTGTGTTAATGGGTGAGTGTGTGTTAGTATAGAAGAATGCGTTTGTTAGTGTGTGTTAATGTGTGAGTGTGTGTGTTAGTGTGTGTTAGCATAGAAGAATGTGTGTGAGAGTGTGTGTTAGTGTGTGTGAGAGTGTGTGTTAATGTGTGAGAGTGTGTGTTAATGTGTTTTAGCATAGAAGGATGTGTGTGACAGAGTGTGTGTGAGCAAGTAAGAGTGTGTGTTAATGTGTGTAAGAGTGTGTGTTAGTGTGTGTGAGAGTGTGTGTTAATGTGTGTGAGTGTGTTAATGTGTGTGAGAGTGTGTGTTAATGTGTGTTAGCATAGAAGAATGTGTGTGCGAGTATGTGTGTGAGCAAGTGAGAGTCTGTGTTAATGTGTGTGTTAATGTGTGTGAGAGTGTGTGTTAGTGTGTGTGAGAGTGTGTGTTAATGTGTGTGAGTGTGTTAATGTGTGTGAGAGTGTGTGTTAATGTGTGTTAGCATAGAAGAATGTGTGTGCGAGTATGTGTGTGAGCAAGTGAGAGTCTGTGTTAATGTGTGTGTAAAAGTGTGTGTTAATGTGTGTGAGAGAGTGTGTGTTAGTGTGTGTGTGAGAGTGTGTGTTAATGTGTTTTAGCATAGAAGGATGTGTGTGACAGAGTGTGTGTGAGCAAGTAAGAGTGTGTGTTAGTGTGTGTAAGAGTGTGTGTTAGTGTGTGAGTGTGTGTTAATGTGTGTGAGAGTGTGTGTTAGTGTGTGTGAGAGTGTGTGTTAATGTGTGTGAGTGTGTTAATGTGTGTGAGAGTGTGTGTTAATGTGTGTTAGCATAGAAGAATGTGTGAGAGTGTGTGTGTGAGCAAGTGAGAGTGTGTTAATGTGTGTGTAAGAGTGTGTGTTAATGTGTGTGAGAGAGTGTGTGTTAGTGTGTGAGTGTGTGTGTTAGTCTGTGTTAATGTGTGTAAGACTGTGTGTTAATGTGTGTTAGTATAGAAGAATGTGTGTGAGCAGGTAAGAGTGTGTGTCAGTATGTGTTAGTTGTTAGTCAAGAGAAATGTGTGTGAGTGTGTGTTAATATATTTTGTTGTGTGAGTGTGTGTGTTAATGGGTGTGTGAGTGTGTGTTAATGTATTTTGTTGTGTGAGTGTGTGTGTTAATGGGTGTGTGAGTGTGTGTTAATATATTTTGTTGTGTGAGTGTGTGTTAATATATTTTGTTGTGTGAGTGTGTGTGTTAATGGGTGTGAGAGTGTGTGTTAATATATTTTGTTGTGTGAGTGTGTGTGTTAATGGGTGTGAGTGTGTGTTAATATATTTTGTTGTGTGAGTGTGTGTGTTAATGGGTGTGTGTGTGTTAATATATTTTGTTGTGTGAGTGTGTGTGTTAATGGGTGTGTGTGTGTGTGTTAATATATTTTGTTGTGTGAGTGTGTGTGTTAATGGGTGTGAGAGTGTGTGTTAATGTATTTTGTTGTGTGAGTGTGTGTGTTAATGGGTGTGAGAGTGTGTGTTAATGTATTTTGTTGTGTGAGTGTGTGTGTTAATGGGTGTGTGTGTGTTAATATATTTTGTTGTGTGAGTGTGTGTGTTAATGGGTGTGTGAGTGTGTTAATGTATTTTGTTGTGTGAGTGTGTGTGTTAATGGGTGTGAGAGTGTGTTAATGTATTTTGTTGTGTGAGTGTGTGTGTTAATGGGTGTGTGTGTGTGTTAATGTATTTTGTTGTGTGAGTGTGTGTGTTAATGGGTGTGTGAGTGTGTTAATATATTTTGTTGTGTGAGTGTGTGTGTTAATGGGTGTGTGAGTGTGTTAATATATTTTGTTGTGTGAGTGTGTGTGTTAATGGGTGTGAGAGTGTGTTAATGTATTTTGTTGTGTGAGTGTGTGTGTTAATGGGTGTGTGTGTGTGTTAATGTATTTTGTTGTGTGAGTGTGTGTGTTAATGGGTGTGTGTGTGTTAATGTATTTTGTTGTGTGAGTGTGTGTGTTAATGGGTGTGTGAGTGTGTGTTAATGTATTTTGTTGTGTGAGTGTGTGTGTTAATGGGTGTGAGTGTGTGTTAATGTATTTTGTTGTGTGAGTGTGTGTGTTAATGGGTGAGTGTGTGTTAATGTATTTTGTTGTGTGAGTGTGTGTGTTAATGGGTGTGTGAGTGTGTGTTAATGTATTTTGTTGTGTGAGTGTGTGTGTTAATGGGTGTGTGTGTGTTAATGTATTTTGTTGTGTGAGTGTGTGTGTTAATGTATTTTGTTGTGTGAGTGTGTGTGTTAATGTATTTTGTTGTGTGAGTGTGTGTGTTAATGTATTTTGTTGTGTGAGTGTGTGTGTTAATGGGTGTGAGAGTGTGTGTTAATGTATTTTGTTGTGTGAGTGTGTGTGTTAATGGGTGTGTGTGTGTGTTAATGTATTTTGTTGTGTGAGTGTGTGTGTTAATGGGTGTGTGTGTGTGTTAATGTATTTTGTTGTGTGAGTGTGTGTGTTAATGGGTGTGTGTGTGTTAATATATTTTGTTGTGTGAGTGTGTGTGTTAATGGGTGTGAGAGTGTGTTAATGTATTTTGTTGTGTGAGTGTGTGTGTTAATGGGTGTGAGTGTGTGTTAATGTATTTTGTTGTGTGAGTGTGTGTGTTAATGGGTGTGAGTGTGTGTGTTAATGGGTGTGTGTGTGTTAATGTATTTTGTTGTGTGAGTGTGTGTGTTAATGGGTGTGTGTGTGTTAATGTATTTTGTTGTGTGAGTGTGTGTGTTAATGGGTGTGAGTGTGTGTTAATGTATTTTGTTGTGTGAGTGTGTGTGTTAATGGGTGTGAGTGTGTGTTAATGTATTTTGTTGTGTGAGTGTGTGTGTTAATGGGTGAGTGTGTGTTAATATATTTTGTTGTGTGAGTGTGTGTGTTAATGGGTGTGAGTGTGTGTTAATGTATTTTGTTGTGTGAGTGTGTGTGTTAATGGGTGAGTGTGTGTTAATATATTTTGTTGTGTGAGTGTGTGTGTTAATGGGTGTGAGTGTGTGTTAATGTATTTTGTTGTGTGAGTGTGTGTGTTAATGGGTGTGAGAGTGTGTTAATGTATTTTGTTGTGTGAGTGTGTGTGTTAATGGGTGTGTGTGTGTTAATGTATTTTGTTGTGTGAGTGTGTGTGTTAATGGGTGTGAGTGTGTGTTAATGTATTTTGTTGTGTGAGTGTGTGTGTTAATGGGTGTGAGTGTGTGTTAATGTATTTTGTTGTGTGAGTGTGTGTGTTAATGGGTGAGTGTGTGTTAATATATTTTGTTGTGTGAGTGTGTGTGTTAATGGGTGTGAGTGTGTGTTAATGTATTTTGTTGTGTGAGTGTGTGTGTTAATGGGTGAGTGTGTGTTAATATATTTTGTTGTGTGAGTGTGTGTGTTAATGGGTGAGTGTGTGTTAATGTATTTTGTTGTGTGAGTGTGTGTGTTAATGGGTGTGAGTGTGTGTTAATATATTTTGTTGTGTGAGTGTGTGTGTTAATGGGTGAGTGTGTGTTAATGTATTTTGTTGTGTGAGTGTGTGTGTTAATGGGTGTGTGTGTGTGTTAATATATTTTGTTGTGTGAGTGTGTGTGTTAATGGGTGAGTGTGTGTTAATGTATTTTGTTGTGTGAGTGTGTGTGTTAATGGGTGTGAGTGTGTGTTAATGTATTTTGTTGTGTGAGTGTGTGTGTTAATGGGTGTGAGTGTGTGTTAATATATTTTGTTGTGTGAGTGTGTGTGTTAATGGGTGAGTGTGTGTTAATGTATTTTGTTGTGTGAGTGTGTGTGTTAATGGGTGTGAGAGTGTGTGTTAATATATTTTGTTGTGTGAGTGTGTGTGTTAATGGGTGTGTGTGTGTGTTAATGTATTTTGTTGTGTGAGTGTGTGTGTTAATGGGTGTGAGTGTGTGTTAATGTATTTTGTTGTGTGAGTGTGTGTGTTAATGGGTGTGTGTGTGTTAATATATTTTGTTGTGTGAGTGTGTGTGTTAATGGGTGTGAGAGTGTGTTAATGTATTTTGTTGTGTGAGTGTGTGTGTTAATGGGTGAGTGTGTGTTAATGTATTTTGTTGTGTGAGTGTGTGTGTTAATGGGTGTGAGTGTGTGTTAATGTATTTTGTTGTGTGAGTGTGTGTGTTAATGGGTGTGAGTGTGTGTTAATGTATTTTGTTGTGTGAGTGTGTGTGTTAATGGGTGTGTGTGTGTTAATATATTTTGTTGTGTGAGTGTGTGTGTTAATGGGTGTGTGTGTGTTAATGTATTTTGTTGTGTGAGTGTGTGTGTTAATGGGTGTGTGTGTGTTAATGTATTTTGTTGTGTGAGTGTGTGTGTTAATGGGTGTGTGTGTGTTAATGTATTTTGTTGTGTGAGTGTGTGTGTTAATGGGTGTGTGTGTGTTAATGTATTTTGTTGTGTGAGTGTGTGTGTTAATGGGTGTGTGTGTGTTAATGTATTTTGTTGTGTGAGTGTGTGTGTTAATGGGTGTGTGTGTGTGTTAATGTATTTTGTTGTGTGAGTGTGTGTGTTAATGGGTGTGTGTGTGTTAATGTATTTTGTTGTGTGAGTGTGTGTGTTAATGGGTGTGTGTGTGTTAATGTATTTTGTTGTGTGAGTGTGTGTGTTAATGGGTGTGTGTGTGTGTTAATGTATTTTGTTGTGTGAGTGTGTGTGTTAATGGGTGTGTGTGTGTTAATGTATTTTGTTGTGTGAGTGTGTGTGTTAATGGGTGTGTGTGTGTGTTAATGTATTTTGTTGTGTGAGTGTGTGTGTTAATGGGTGTGTGTGTGTTAATGTATTTTGTTGTGTGAGTGTGTGTGTTAATGGGTGTGTGTGTGTTAATGTATTTTGTTGTGTGAGTGTGTGTGTTAATGGGTGTGTGTGTGTTAATGTATTTTGTTGTGTGAGTGTGTGTGTTAATGGGTGTGTGTGTGTTAATGTATTTTGTTGTGTGAGTGTGTGTGTTAATGTATTTTGTTGTGTGAGTGTGTGTGTTAACGTGTTTTAGGGTGTGTTCATGTATATAAGTGTCTTGGGGTGTGTATTAGTGTGTACTGGTGTCTATTAATGTTTCACACTGTGCATTGCACACACACACACGCGCGCGCGCGCACACACACACACACACACATAAATTAGAAACTAACCTTTTCTAAAAATGTAAGTTCACAGAATGTGTGTCTGTGTTTTTGGGATCAGACCATTATAAAGGACACCACACTAACTGTGTGCGCGCGCGCGCTCGTGTGCGCGTGTTAGAATGTATCGGTGTGTCAGAATGAATGTGTTAATTTGTGAGAACTAACACACACACACACACACACACCGTTTGTTGATTTAACACGTTACTTTCTTTATCGATTCATTCATCTACCGGGTGGCGGTGCATTGTGGGAAGTGCTCGAGACGCAATTCCATCGCCGTTAATTAATGCAGTGTTTCTATTAAAATACTTTTTTTAAAAGCGCGTGCACGGTGCATTAGCAAAAAAAAAAACACACACCCGTGCGCGAGCGAGCGTCACGCTGCGTGTGTGTGTGTGTGTGTGTGTGTGTGTTTCCCAGAGCGATGGGCGGAGATGGGATATTCAGATCCTCGCGCACTGAATGACAGCCTCCAAATGCGCCGAGAAACTCTGCTGCTGCTGCTGCTGCTCGTGCTGCACTCCTCACAGCCCTCTACACACACACACACAAATACACACACATACACACACACACGCACGTACATGCGCATACACCCATGCAGCTCTCGCGCACGCACGCGGCGCTGAAGCTCTCTCTCTCTCTTTCTGCGCGTGTTCGCGTTTTATTTCTATTTATGCGACATTTTATCAACTTTAATTAGTCTCCATCTTAGCGGAAGAAGCGCGCGCCAGGTATTCCTGTTCTTGCACTTCTTGTTTTCTTTTCCGTTTTAAAAAGGAAAGAAAATCATTTCCGAAGAAGAAGAACAACAAGAAGAGATCGCGCGACTAGTTTTCGGGTTCGAGATCATTTTGTCTCTCTCGTTTTTTCTTTTTTTTGGACAAAAGACTGGATGCATCTGTAAAGAAGAATTGTCCTCTTTTTGTTTAGTCTTTATAATTTTGTGTCATTTTTTTTTGTTTTGTTTTCTGGAAGAAAAAACACGCCGGATCTCTTAAATACACTAGAAGAAGAAGAAGCAGAAGAAGAAGCGGCGCGCGACATCACTTTCTCTTCTTTTTCATTTTTATTTTTTTAGGAAGATCTCACCTCTAACATCGCATGCATCAGCTGAAGACGTGAATCCTGTTCCGGTTATTTTTAAAGAAAAGAAACCTCGGACTTCTCCATGCATTAGAAAAAGGAAACACTGAAACAGTCTCGCGCGATTATTTTTTTTCTTCCTCCCTTGTTCATTTTTTTTTAATTTCACACATGCATTGAACAGAGTGTGTGTTTTTCGGACACTTCACACTCATGCATTAGCGCCGCGTCTCGTGCGCGGTGTTTTTTTTTTAAATTATTATTATTATTATTTTTTATATATATATAAATCTTTATATTTTTGGAGTTGTTTTTGTTTTTTTCCGGCGCCATGTCCTATCCTCAGGGTTACCTGTACCAGCCCGGCCCGGGCTCTCTGGCTCTCTACCCGCTCAGGACTGAGGAGCTCGAGCTGGCCGCGCGCTGCTCGTCTTCATCGTCGTCGTCTTCCTCCTCCTCATCTTCCTCGTCCACGGGTTCCGCCTTCACTCCGTATCCCGCGTCCGCCGCCTTCACCGCCTCCGCCACGGGCGGCTTCGCGAGCGCGCTGAGCTACCACACCGACCCGGCCACCGGCTTCCCCTCCTACATGGTAAACACTCCTACAACCATCATCCGCTTCTCTCACCCTGCACGCGGGATTGTTTATTTTATTTATATTTATATTAATATAGCTCGTGCGTGATGAGAAATGATGCACGCGCTCGCGCCCTGCTTACTCAACCTAATTGTTTTTTTAATCATTATGTCATCATATTGTGCGTTTGTTTTTTTGTTTGTTTTTACTTACATTGTGTTGCACGTGCAGGCGTTTTTTTTTTACAGAAACCAAATTTTAACAATTTACCGGATTTTTTTTAAAGTTAAGATCTCTCCCAAGAGTAAAAATGTGCGCGTGCGTAGTGTGCATAAACAGGCTATAATGCATTTATGTCGTATTTACAGGCTGACACACGCACGCACACACGCACCAACATGCGCTCGCGCGCGCGCGCACACACACGCACACACAAATGCGGGTTTTCTCCAGGGACCTTTTCTTATTTAAATGATTTAAATTAAGGTTCATTGATGTTCTTATTAGTTCCAGCCATCAGAATTATTATTGATGTTCCATATATAAAAAGCGCGCGCGCACACACACACACGCGCGACTATCTAGAGATCTATATCTATCTATACATATCTACATAGAAATGGATTGTTGTTGTTATATTTTTATGCATCATGACATCATGACTTTGTCGCGTGCGGGTTTGAAAATGGACGCAATGAAATGATCATTTGTGTGTTTATAAGATGATTGTTGCGTCACGTGTGATAAAAATAGTAATAATGATAAATATAATAATAATAATAATAATAATAATAATAATAATAATAACAATTATTATTATTATTATTATTATTATTATTATTATTATTATTATACAGACAACTTTTTTATTTATAATTATTTATTATTATTTAATTTTATTTATTTTTAGTGAATGAATTTAAAGCAACACATTTTTTGTTTGTTTTTGTTCTTTTTGAACCTTTTCCTATTCTCAGCTCGTGTCCTCTCTGCTCCGCCGAAGTGCACGCGCTTAAACGCCACCGCATCACGACACGATCCGTTCGAAAGCATGTGCGCGAGCTCCTTTTCCCCTGACTGAGATGCACAGAAAAAATCACGCATCATGTTAGAATGTTAGATTTATTTATTTATTAATAAATAATATTATCAATGAGGTTAAAAGCACGTTATAAACACCTTTCCTTTCTTCGTGTGGACGTGAAAAGGTCACGTCTGATTTATTGCGCAGCATTTATCTGAGATCTGATGAAGCCCTATTCCGCGCGCGAGCTCTTTATTTTTCTCACTTCCTCGTGACTTTGGAGGGTTTTGTCACGCTGAATAAGACTCTGGTGCGTTATTTACAATCATTATTTATTAAACCTCACAATTTAAACTTGTAGAGGAATAAAAGCCACAAGGAGAACTTATTAACACACGCGCTCATTATCATATGGAATGTTTGTTTGTTTTTCTTGTTTCAAACAAAAACGAAAAAATCCATCTTTTTTTAAACAGAATTATATGATTAAATGATTTACAATACACACCAATGAGAGTCGTGGACACTTCAGGTGTAAATTTATCACCACTTAATGTAAGCAATAATTAATGATACAAATGAAATAAAGCTAATCCGTTCACACGGCCGGTTTAATAAAACACTTTATTTTAAATCGGTTTTTCTTTTCGCTTTAAACTACAGCTTAATGAAGGCGAGTTATGTAAACCCTTTTCCTCAACAAAATCATCTCGTTTTATTTTTAGACAAATAAAACAATTAACAAAAAAATAAAACGCATCGAGATGATTTTGGATTGAAAAACAAGTTGATTTATATTTTTGTTTTATTTCTAAAAAAACGTATTTTGTGTAAAAGAAACGGAAAAAAAATGTAGAAAAGTAACCATGGGGTTAAAAGCAAGAGATTGTTGGTGATCATTGATTATATTATCTATTTATAAAATAATGAATCCTTGTTAGCTTTATAAACAGAATTCGATGGAGAGGAATCATAGATCTGTGAATTCCGGAGGAAATGTTTTAATTATTGTTTATAAAGAGAGAGAGAGAGAGAGAGAGAGAGAGAGAGAAAGAAAGAAAGAGTTGGATGTTTTAAACTTTTTTTAAATGTCCAGCAAACGTCACTAAAAATCCAACACATTGACTTCTAGCTTTAAATTTTAATCTAATTTCTGATTTTATTTTATTTTATTTTATAGGCGATCAGAAAACATCTTTTCCGAGTGGGATAGAAATGAAGCGCTCGCGCTCCTGATTAGAAAATATTACAGAAAAGGAAAAGAATAGAAAAAAAGGCAGTGTGCGGTTTTAAAAGGCTGAAAATAAAAAAGTGGAGTTGAAACTGAGGTCTGAAAAGAGGAATAAAAGCTGAATTAGGACGCAAATGACACGGATTAAAAAAACGGCTCCATAATGCTTAATAGGATTTAATGTAATGCTGCGGTTCAGCGACGGGGCCAAACACACACACAACCACACACACACACACACACACAACCACACACACACACACACTTCACTCGAAAACAAGCACTTTCACCCGAAAACACACACACACACAGTCGGTGCGTGGAGAGGTGATTATGGGAAACGGAAGTAGAAGGATGTTGACTTTAATGTGATCATTACTGAACCGATTCAGAACCGATTATCACTTTATAAATCCTACTATTATTTAAACCGCCTTTATTATTATTATTATTATTATTATTATTATTATTATTATCAGTGATCGTTAACATTTATATATAGATATATTTATTTATACAACCCTTTTACTTGAGTGATAATACTGCTACTAATAATAATAATGTACAATTTCTTCAATTCCAATAAATATTTCATCTCGATTGATCCCGAAAAACAACACACAGTTTTAATAGTGCAAAACAATTAGTTTACAATTAATGATCTGTTTATCTCTTTATCGACCTTATTTATTTATTTCTTTATTTACAAACATAATAATAATAATAATAATAATAATAATAATAATAATAATAATAATAATAATAATACGAAAAAGAATACAAAAATAAAAATTAACAGATTTTTGATTTTATTGTTCGAGGTTCGATTTCTATCTATCTATCTATCTATCTATCTATCTATCTATCTATCTATCTATCTATCTATCTATCTATCTATCTATCTATCTAATTCTATTCGATAAAATGTAAGCAATTAAACAGATTCCCTGTTCTTCTTCTTCTTCATATGTGAAATTGAATTTGCATAACGATTCTCTCTCTCTCTCTGTGTGTGTGTGTGTGTGTCAGGCCTCTCCGTATGACCCCCCTCCCTCGGCCATGGCCGCTCCGCTCGGTTTCCCGCCATACGGCAGTGCGGGTTTCCCGCCGCCCCCGTATCAGCTCAACGACCCAGCGTACCGGAAGAACGCCACGCGCGACGCCACGAGCACGCTGAAGGCCTGGCTGAACGAACACCGGAAGAACCCGTATCCCACCAAGGGGGAGAAGATCATGCTGGCCATCATCACCAAGATGACGCTCACGCAGGTGTCCACGTGGTTCGCCAACGCCAGGCGGAGACTCAAGAAGGAGAACAAAGTGACCTGGGGCGCGCGAGCCAAGAGCGAGGATGAGGACGAGGAGGAAGGAGCGCGCGCCGAGCGGAAAGAAGACGAGGACGATGAGGACGACAAGCACGCGGACAACGGAGACGCGTCCGCTGAGGATGAGGGTAAAGGAAGAGCAATTAGAACAACCGCAAAAAAATTAAATAAATATATTTATTAATTATTTAAAATACTGGCAAAATTATTTATTTTATTTTGAAAAATAAACAAAACTTTTTTTTATTGTATTCCCATAATTATAAAGAAATTAGATCTACAATCAATAGTTTGGAAATATTTATTTTATTTGTATAAACATCTTTATCATTGAATTTGAACACAACCTTCACACCCAGACCCTCATAAAGTAAAAAAGAAAATACATTATTAATTTTCTTTAACATTAGAGATAATATCATTATGGTTATTTATTTTAAAAACAAAACATTTTTAAGCTCAAATGATTTTATTCATTTATTAGTTGTATAAAACTGTATTACATACACAACACAAACACATTACAAATAATATTTAGCATAAACGACTATTTAATATCATTCTATTCATTTGATTTCATTTATTTTTAGCGTCCAGAACAAACAAACACGACATTCACACCCAGACACACAGTGGAGATGAAATAATGACTTATTTATTATTTTAGATTGATTTGTTTAAATGTTAGAAATAAGATACACACTGTGGCTATGAAGAGTTTAAGAGAAAGTTCAAAATCAAAACAAAGTTTCCCGGACACACAGGAGATCAGGAGCGAGTGTTCAGACACACACAAGTGTTAGCATAGCTGTATGTTGGCGGCTTTCGGGAAGTTTGGAGCTGAACCGTGTAAATAAAGTGTTTTGTTCACGTTTCAGACATGGCTTATGAAGATATTTGACACATTAACACCATTTTTCTCAAACCTAAGAGCTTCATAACTAAACAAGAAGTTCTGTTTACGTTCCTTACACACCTAAAATAGCTGAAACACTGCAATAATAAAAATCTGAAAATGTAAAGAGACAAACTGTTGTGTTTCTGGATCATTCACAAATGAATATTTAAAAAAAATCCTGATGACCAGTTATGTACAATTCTTATTAACATCTAACAAAAGTTTCAGTTGTTTTATTTGTTTTAGCATTGTTTCTTTACCAAAATAATTTACATTTATTTATTTTTGTAAAAATATAAACAGCAAATAATTTTATTTTACGTTTTTTTTTTCCGTGATGAGAATTTGGAGACGGTTCAGGATTTTTTTAAAAATCATTCTTATATAATTATTTAACATAAAGCTGCAATAGCTAATTTTTTTTTTCAACTTATATCAACTTATACACTCCAACTACTCTACTCACCCATGTTCATGAAGCTCCGCCCCCCAGGAGATTTCCTTGGTCCGATCCCAAACCACATTCCGGTCCTGAAGTCGGTTTTCCGAACAGTTTTCCTCAGCCACTTAATAAACTCCTTTGTATGAGTTAGAAATGTAAAATCATTGCCTGCACCTTTTTGAGTAAAACTATGCTGAATTGTTTGTTTGAACCTCACACACGATGAGAAAAGTCTAGAAGGACGTGAAGGGATCTGAAAGAACAGACAGATTTACAGATTTATGTTTAATGGTGTGTAAATGTGATGTGTGTCAGTAAACACAACATTCCGCATAAACATAAACATTCACACAAAATCACTTGAGTTTTTTTTATAGAGTTTTGTGTAGAAGTGTGTATGTTAATTTTAAAGAATCCATAAATATCTTGATATTAAATTCTAAAGTCAATAATATAGATTATAATAGATTATAGATTATAATATCAGACACTGATCTGATTAAAGCCGTGTGATTTACTACCCAGTTCACTGGTTTTTATTTATTTATTTATTTATTTATTTATTTATTTATTTATTTTTTAAAAGGAGCTTTATCATTCTGACTGAGTGTTTTTCGTCCCCAGGCATCAGCCTACATGTAGACTCTCTGACTGACCACTCAGCCGAGTCGGACGGAGAGAAAGTCCTCTGCAGGATTGACGACTTCTCCTGTAAACCGTCTCCCGAAGTGAAAGAGAAGCGCTCCGAGACGGACCTGACCTCAGCTCACGGGGGTCACGCGGGTCTGTCCCCCAAACCCGTGACCTCGTCGCCTCTGACTGGGGTGGAGGCGCCACTTTTAGACACGCATCGTGACAAAAACAAGACCTGCGCTGACATCCAGAGCCAAAACAAGCCCAAGCTCTGGTCTCTGGCTGAAATCGCAACTTCAGACCCCAAACAGCCGCTCCAGAGCCAGAACTGCCCCTCGGGGGGCGGGATTTGGACCTCCAGCCAATCAGGCGCGGCTCCCTCGGCCTCCATCTTGGCCAGGCCGATTTATTACACGTCCCCTTTTTACGGCAATTACGCCAATTACGGGAACTTCGGGCAGGGGATCCTGCGCTACGGCTCCATTCATAAACACACCCCTGAGACGGCGATGCTAAAGGCTAATCACACTAATCACGTCCAGACGGAGCAGCACTTCAGGGCCCTGAGCATGGAGGCCAAGAAAGGTGAACAAAAAAGTTACACATGAGATAAATGACTGAGATCATGCTAAAGCTCAGTGATGTAATAATAATCCTGATGCTCATTATTATTCATTTATGCTAATTAACTTAGATTATGTTCTTATATGAATTTACATATTAATGAACACGATAGATAGATAGATAGATAGATAGATAGATAGATAGATAGATAGATAGATAGATAGATAGATAGATAGATAGAATTTATTGATCCCACAAGAGAAATTCTTAGGAGTGTGTTTATGATGATAATTAGCATATTTAAATGTACATTTGCATACAACAAATTATAACACACTAATTTGAAATCTTAAACCGAGTCATGAAGCACAAAAAAACTCTTCACAACTCGGAATGTGCCCATCCTGCATTTTTACCTCCATACGTTCAAGGCTTATGACATCACATTCTTCACTTGATGTCTACTTATGACATCATCATGTAACGAATAATTATCACAATTCCTAAATCCAACACGTTTTCCTCCTAAATAATGATTTAATAAAGAATTCTTGTTTGTTTGTTTTCTCCAGCAGATTCCGGTGACGTGTGCACACTCGCGCCTCAGTCGTACCTCTCCAGCTAAAGACGAAGATGGCCGGCAGGTACGTCATCAATAACCATGAAAAACAAAAATCTGGAGCTTTCCCAGAATTCCTTACTTTGGCATTGAATCTCCATTCTGTGATGCTTCTTCTTCTTCTTATTATTATTATTATTATTATTATTAAATAGAAAGCTAAACATTTGCTAGAAATGCTTATTATTATTATTATTATTATTATTATTATTATTATTATTATTATATAACATCATCTATCCTTGTTGTGGACGTTAATTAGCATACTAATAAATATTCAACAGATTATTATAATGAGCCTTGTGATGAATACGGTGATATCTTCGGAGAGATATTTTAATTCACAGTTCGTGAATTAAAATATTTAAATCGATTTAGAAAAAAAGGAAAAAAAAAAGGGTGATGCGTCTTCGGAACAATGTGTTACAGAACGATATTATAATTAGGGCTCATGAATATTAATTACCTCATGATCACTCATTAGAATGTTGCGTTTATATAAAGTGGGATTTTTTGAAAGGATCAAGCTAACAGTGAAGATTTTAGGATTTGAGAATTTTAAGATTTGAAAACTTTTATTGGCTGAATGTTAGAACTAGAGTTATATATGCATGCTGATTAACATAAATCATAAATATGCAAATGAGCAGGAGGAACCGATGTTATTACATCATTATAACCTGTGTATTAAAGCGAAATTTCTTTTCTTTCACAGGTAGGTGTCATCGAGCGAGCCTTCCTCTTCCTCATCCCATGCTGGCGTTCCCTAATCCTGGATTTTTGCTCCTACACCGGATCATATTCGGTGTCATTTCTGATAAATAAGGACCTAAATGGACAGAAGGTGTGTTATAGGACAAGTGTGTGTTTTTATTAATTAGAGTAATGATCTATCCCGTAACGAAGGACACGGTTTCTCAGGACCCCTACGTTTTGCTTCATTGCCACCCTGATGCTACGCGCTAAACCTTGGGACGTTTATCCGAAGACTTTTATTTTGTTTTTGTTTTTTTTAAAAATTTGGGCCAGAAGCGACACACGGAAGCGCAGGACGGCGACGCGGCGCCGGTGAACAGTGGAATATTTGATATTTATTTTTGTAAATGAGGCAAGACGCCTGTATTATTTATGCAAGTTGTATTGCAACGACACACTAAAACAAAACAAAAACAAAACAAAAAAATAAACAAAGCCGACGTTTTGTTCGTTTGTTTTGTAAATAGATGAGGCTCGGGTTTTATTTAAAAAAAAAGGAAAAAATGACGGGCGTTAAAAAAAGGAGAATTGTTGTTAAACCAGAGGACTTTTATTAATTTATATCTTGCATTGTAAATAAAGAGAGGCGCTAGCGTGCACGGCTAATCCGGGCTAGCGCGCGGCGGTGTGTTTGTTTCAGAGCCACATGAAACATCTCTCTCTCTCTTTTTTTTGTTGGTGTTGTTCTCAAGAACATATGCAAATTAATTGCGGAAATTCAGACCAATTAAACGTTTTGTAAACTGGACATCAAAGAGCCTGCTGGAGTTTTTCTTCACAATTCATCAGCACAATAATAATAATAATAATAAAAATAATAATAATAATAATAATCACTTTTCGATTAAAGACCTTTCTTTCCTTTCAACTGTACACACAACTAATACACACACACACACACACTCCATATACACACAACTAACACACACACACACTCCATATACACACAACTAACACACACACACACTCCATATACACACAACTAATACACACACACACTCCATATACACACAACTAATACACACACACACACACTCCATATACACACAACTAATACACATACACTCCATATAGACAGAACTAATACACACATACACACACACACTCCATATACACACAACTAATACACACACACAAACTCCATATACACACAACTAATACACACACACACACCCCATATACACACAACTAATACACACACACACACAAACTCCATATGCACACAACTAATACACATACACTCCATATAGACAGAACTAATACACACATACACACACACACTCCATATACACACAACTAATACACACACACACCCCATATACACACAACTAATACACACACACACACACACTCCATATACACACAACTAATACACACACACACTCCATATACACACAACTAATACACCACACACACTCCATATACACACAACTAATACACACACACACACCCCATATACACACAACTAATACACACACACACACACACTCCATATACACACAACTAACACACACACACACTCCATATACACACAACTAATACACACACACACTCCATATACACACAACTAATACACACACACACACACTCCATATACACACAACTAATACACATACACTCCATATAGACAGAACTAATACACACATACACACACACACTCCATATACACACAACTAATACACACACACAAACTCCATATACACACAACTAATACACACACACACACCCCATATACACACAACTAATACACACACACACACAAACTCCATATGCACACAACTAATACACATACACTCCATATAGACAGAACTAATACACACATACACACACACACTCCATATACACACAACTAATACACACACACACCCCATATACACACAACTAATACACACACACACACACACTCCATATACACACAACTAATACACACACACACTCCATATACACACAACTAATACACACACACACTCCATATACACACAACTAATACACACACACACACCCCATATACACACAACTAATACACACACACACACACACTCCATATACACACAACTAATACACACACACACTCCATATACACACAACTAATACACACACACACACCCCATATACACACAACTAATACACACACACACACACACACACACTCCATATACACACAACTAATACACACACACACACACACACACTCCATATACACACAACTAATACACACACACACTCCATATACACAGAACTAATACACACACACACTCCATATACACACAACTAATACACACACACACACCCCATATACACACAACTAATACACACACACACACACACACTCCATATACACACAACTAATACACACACACACACCCCATATACACACAACTAATACACACACACACTCCATATACACACAACTAATACACACACACACACACACACTCCATATACACACAACTAATACACACACACACACTCCATATACACAGAACTAATACACACACACACTCCATATACACACAACTAATACACACACACACACACACACACACACACACACACACTCCATATACACACAACTAATACACACACACACACACTCCATATACACACAACTAATACACACACACACTCCATATACACACAACTAATACACACACACAAACACACTCCATATACACACAACTAATACACACACACACTCCATATACACACAACTAATACACACACACAAACACACTCCATATACACACAACTAATACACACACACACACACTCCATATACACACAACTAATACACACACACTCCATATACACACAACTAATACACACACACACACACACTCCATATACACACAACTAATACACACACACACACTCCATATACACACAACTAATACACACACACTCCATATACACACAACTAATACACACAGACACTCCATATACACACTCCATATACACACAACTAATACACACACACAAACACTCCATATACACACAACTAATACACACACACACACACACTCCATATACACACTCCATATACACACAACTAATACACACACACACACTCCATATACACACAACTAATACACACACATAAAAAACTCCATATACACACAACTAATACACACACACACACACACACTCCATATACACACACTCCATATACACACAACTAATACACACACACACACTCCATATACACACTCCATATACACACAACTAATACACACACACACACACACTCCATATACACACACTCCATATACACACAACTAATACACACACACAAACACTCCATATACACACAACTAATACACACACACACACTCCATATACACAGAACTAATACACACACACACTCCATATACACACAACTAATATACACACACACACCCCATATACACACAACTAATACACACACACACACACACTCCATATACACACAACTAATACACACACACACACACACACACACACTCCATATACACACAACTAATACACACACACACACACTCCATATACACACAACTAATACACACACACACTCCATATACACACAACTAATACACACACACAAACACACTCCATATACACACAACTAATACACACACACACTCCATATACACACAACTAATACACACACACAAACACACTCCATATACACACAACTAATACACACACACACACACTCCATATACACACAACTAATACACACACACTCCATATACACACAACTAATACACACACACACACTCCATATACACACAACTAATACACACACACTCCATATACACACAACTAATACACACAGACACTCCATATACACACTCCATATACACACAACTAATACACACACACAAACACTCCATATACACACAACTAATACACACACACACACACACTCCATATACACACTCCATATACACACAACTAATACACACACACACTCCATATACACACAACTAATACACACACATAAAAAACTCCATATACACACAACTAATACACACACACACACACACTCCATATACACACACTCCATATACACACAACTAATACACACACACACACTCCATATACACACTCCATATACACACAACTAATACACACACACACACACACTCCATATACACACACTCCATATACACACAACTAATACACACACACAAACACTCCATATACACACAACTAATACACACACACACAACTAATACACACACACACATACACTCCATATACACACAACTAATACACACACACACACACTCCATATACACACAACTAATACACACACACACACACTCCATATACACACAACTAATACACACACACTCCATACACACACAACTAATACACACACAAACACTCCATATACACACACTCCATACACACACACACAAACACTCCATATACACACAACTAATACACACACACACACACACTCCATATACACACACTCCATCTACACACAACTAATACACACACACAAACACTCCATATACACACAACTAATACACACACACACACTCCATATACACAGAACTAATACACACATACAAACACTCCATATACACACAACTAATACACACACACACACACACACACACTCCATATACACAGAACTAATACACACACACTCCATATACACACAACTAATACACACACACACACACACTCCATATACACAGAACTAATACACACACACACACTCCATATACACAGAACTAATACACACATACACACACTCCATATACACACAACTAATACACACACACACACACACACACACTCCATATACACAGAACTAATACACACACACACACACTCCATATACACAGAACTAATACACACATACACACACTCCATATACACACAACTAATAAACACACACACACACACTCCATATACACACAACTAATACACACACAAACACTCCATATACACACACTCCATACACACACACACAAACACTCCATATACACACACTCCATACACACACACACAAACACTCCATATACACACAACTAATACACATACACACACACACACAGACACACAAACACTCCATATACACACAACTAATACACACACACACAAACACTCCATATACACACAACTAATACACACACACACACACACTCCATATACACAGAACTAATACACACACACACACACTCCATATACACACAACTAATACACACACACACACACTCCATATACACAGAACTAATACACACACACACACACTCCATATACACACAACTAATACACACATACACACACTCTATATACACACAACTAATACACACACACACTCCATATACACAGAACTAATACACACACACTCCATATACACAGAACTAATACACACACAAACACTCCATATACACAGAACTAATACACACACAAACACTCCATATACACACACTCCATACACACACACACAAACACTCCATATACACACAACTAATACACATACACACACACACACACACACAGACACACAAACACTCCATATACACACAACTAATACACACACACACACAAACACTCCATATACACACAACTAATACACACACACACACTCCATATACACAGAACTAATACACACACACAAACACTCCATATACACACAACTAATACACACACACACACACACACTCCATATACACACAACTAATACACACACACACACTCCATATACACACAACTAATACACACACACACACACTCCATATACACACAACTAATACACACACACACACTCCATATACACACAACTAATACACACACACACACTCCATATACACACAACTAATACACACACACAAACACTCCATATACACACAACTAATACACACACACACTCCATATACACACAACTAATACACACACACACACACTCCATATACACACAACTAATACACAAACACACACACACACACTCCATACACACTCCATACACACACACACTCCTAATACACACTACACACTCCTAATACACACTACACAGTCCTAATACACACTGCACACACCTAATACACACTACACACTCATAATACAAACTACACTCTCCTAATACACACTACACACTCCTAATATACACACTCCTAATACACCCTACACTCTCCTAAGACACACTACACACTCCTAATATACACACTCCTAATACACACTACACACTCCTAATATACACACTCCTAATACACACTACACACTCCAAATATATACACTCTCCTAATACACACTACACACTCATAATACACACTACACTCTCCTAATACACACTACACACTCCTAATACACACTACACACTCCTAATGTACACTCTCCTAATACACACTACACACTCCTAATACACACTACACACTCCTAATATATACACTCCTAATACACCCTACACACTCCTAATACACACTACACACTCCTAATATACACACTCCTAATACACACTACACACTCCTAATACACACTACACACTCCTAATACACACTGCACACTCCTAATACACAATACAAACTCCAAATATATACACTCTCCTAATACACACTACACACTCCTAATACACACTACACACTCCTAATATACACTCTCCTAATACACACTACACACTCCTAATACACACTACACACTCCTAATATATACACTCCTAATACACACTACACACTCCTAATACACACTACACACTCCTAATACACACTGCACACTCCTAATACACAATACAAACTCCAAATATATACACTCTCCTAATACACACTACACACTCCTAATACACACTACACACTCCTAATATATACACTACTAATACACACTACACACTCCAAATATATACACTCTCCTAATACACACTACACAGTCCTAATACACACTCCTAATACACACTACACACTCCTAATACACACTACAAACTCCAAATATATACACTCTCCTAATACACACTACACACTCCTAATACACACTACACTCTCCTAATACACACTACACACTCCTAATACACACTACACACTCCTAATACACACTACACTCTCCTAATACACACTACACACTCCTAATATACACACTCCTAATACACCCTACACTCTCCTAAGACACACTACACACTCCTAATATACACACTCCTAATACACACTACACACTCCTAATATACACACTCCTAATACACACTACACACTCCAAATATATACACTCTCCTAATACACACTACACACTCATAATACACACTACACTCTCCTAATACACACTACACACTCCTAATACACACTACACACTCCTAATATACACTCTCCTAATACACACTACACACTCCTAATACACACTACACACTCCTAATATATACACTCCTAATACACCCTACACACTCCTAATACACACTACACACTCCTAATATACACACTCCTAATACACACTACACACTCCTAATACACACTACACACTCCTAATACACACTGCACACTCCTAATACACAATACAAACTCCAAATATATACACTCTCCTAATACACACTACACACTCCTAATACACACTACACACTCCTAATATATACACTCCTAATACACACTACACACTCCTAATACACGCTACACAGTCCTAATACACACTCCTAATACACACTACACACTCCTAATACACACTACAAACTCCAAATATATACGCTCTCCTAATACACACTACACACTTCTAATACACACTGCACACTCCTAATATACACACTCCTAATACACCCTACACACTCCTAATACACACTACACACTCCTAATATACACACTCCTAATACACACTACACACTCCTAATACACACTGCACACTCCTAATATCCACACTCCTAATACACACTGCACACTCCTAATACACACTACACACTCCTAATACACACTGCACACTCCTAATATACACACTCCTAATACACACTGCACACTCCTAATGCACACTACACACTCCTAATACACACTGCACACTCCTAATATACACACTCCTAATACACACTACACACTCCTAATATACACACTCCTAATACACACTACACACTCCTAATACACCCTACACACTCCTAATACACACTACACACTCCTAATACACCCTACACACTCCTAATACACACTACACACTCCTAATATACACACTCCTAATACACACTACACACTCCTAATACACACTGCACACTCCTAATACACAATACAAACTCCAAATATATACACTCTCCTAATACACACTACACACTCCTAATACACACTACACACTCCTAATACACACTACACACTCCTAAAACACACTACACTCTCCTAATACACACTACACACTCCTAATACACACTACACACTCCTAATATACACACACCTAATACACACTACACACTCCTAATACACACTCCTAATACACCCTACACACTCCTAATACACACTACACACTCCTAATACACACTCCTAATACACCCTACACACTCCTAATACACACTACACACTCCTAATATACACACTCCTAATACACACTACACACTCCTAATATACACTACACACTCCTAATACACACTACACACTCCTAATACACCCTACACACTCCTAATACACACTACACACTCCTAATATACACACTCCTAATACACACTACACACTCCTAATACACACTACACACTCCATATACACACTGCACACTCCTAATACACAATACAAACTCCAAATATATACACTCTCCTAATACACACTACACACTCCTAATACACACTACACACTCCTAATACACACTACACACTCCTAATACACACTACAGACTCCTAATACACACTACACTCTCCTAATACACACTACACACTCCTAATACACACTACACACTCCTAATATACACACTCCTAATATACACTGCACACTCCTAATACACACTACAAACTCCAAATATATACACACTCCTAATACACACTACACACTCCTAATACACACTGCACACTCCTAATACACACTGCACACTCCTAATACACACTACACACTCCTAATACACACTACACACTCCTAATACACACTCCTAATACACCCTACACACTCCTAATACACACTAAACACTCCTAATATACACACTCCTAATACACACTGCACACTCCTAATACACACTACAAACTCCAAATATATACACACTCCTAATACACACTACACACTCCTAATACACACTGCACACTCCTAATACACACTACACACTCCTAATACACACTGCACACTCCTAATACACACTACACACTCCTAATACACACTACACACTCCTAATACACCCTACACACTCCTAATACACACTACACACTCCTAATATACACACTCCTAATACACACTACACACTCCTAATACACACTCCTAATACACACTGCACACTCCTAATACACAATACAAACTCCAAATATATACACTCTCCTAATACACACTCCTAATATACACACTCCTAATACACACTACACACTCCTAATACACACTACACACTCCTAATATACACAATCCTAATACACACTACACAATCCTAATACACACTACACACTTCTAATACACAGTACACACTCCTAATATACACACTTTTACATACTACACACATACTACACTCATACATACTACACACTCCTAATACACACTGCTAATACACACTACACACTCCAAATATATACACTCTCCCAATACACACTACACACTCCTAATACACACTCTCCCAACACACACTACACACTTCTAATACACACTCTTCTAATACACACTACACACTCCTAAAGCACACTCTCCTAATACACACTACACACTCCAAATATATACACTCTCCCAATACACACTACACACTCCTAATACACACTCTCCCAACACACACTACACACTTCTAATACACACTCTTCTAATACACACTACACACTCCTAAAACACACTCTTCTAATACACACTACACACTCCTAATACACACTCTCCCAATGCACACTACACACTTCTAATACACACTACACACTCCTAATACACACTACACACTCCTAATATACACAATCCTAATACACACTACACAATCCTAATACACACTACACACTTCTAATACACAGTACACACTCCTAATATACACACTTTTACATACTACACACATACTACACACTCCTAATACACACTGCTAATACACACTACACACTCCAAATATATACACTCTCCCAATACACACTACACACTCCTAATACACACTCTCCCAACACACACTACACACTTCTAATACACACTCTTCTAATACACACTACACTCTCCTAAAGCACACTCTCCTAATACACACTACACACTCCAAATATATACACTCTCCCAATACACACTACACACTCCTAATACACACTCTCCCAACACACACTATACACTTCTAATACACACTCTTCTAATACACACTACACACTCCTAAAACACACTCTCCTAATACACACTACACACTCCTAACATACACACACTAATAATAAACACTACACACTCCTAATACAAACTCTCCTAATACACACTACACACTCCTAACATACACACACTAATAATAAACACTACACACTCCTAATACAAACTCTCCTAATACACACTACACACTCATAATAAACACTACACACTCCTAATACACACTCCTAATACACACTACACACTCCTAATACACACTACACACTCCTAATACACACTCTCCTAATACACACTACACACTCCTAACATACACACACTAATAATAAACACTACACACTCCTAATACACACTCGCCTAATACACACTACACGGTCCTAATACACACTCATAATACACACTACACGGTCCTAATACACACTACACACTCCTAATACACACTACACAGTACTAATACACACTACACACTCCTAATACACACTCTCCTAATACACACTACACACTCCTAACATACACACACTAATAATAAACACTACACACTCCTAATACACACTCGCCTAATACACACTACACGGTCCTAATACACACTCATAATACACACTACACACTCCTAATACACACTACACACTCCTAATACACACTACACACTCCTAATACACATTACACAGTACTAATACACACTGCTAATACACACTACACACTCCTAACACACACTCCTAATACACAATACACACTCCTAATAAACACTCTCATACATACTAATACAGAGAGAGAAAGAGAGTGAGACAGACAGAGAAACAGACAGAGAGAGAGAGACAGACAGACAGCAAGAGACAGACAGACAGAGAGAGAGAGAGACAGACAGACAGAGACAAAGACAGAGAGAGAGAGAGAGAGAGAGAGAGAAACAGAGAGAGAGAGACAGAGAGAGTTGGTGCTCCTGCTATTTTCTCCTCTGAAAGCAGTAAAGCGCTCGTCTCTCGCCTCTGAGCTCTAAAGGTTAAAGGTTAAAATAAAGTCAGGCTACACGGCTGATTAGGAGACATTACACACTGCTGATAATAAACAGGACAAGAGCAAAGTAGTGGACATAAAAAAGAGAAAAGAGAAGTGATGTATGCTAGTCAAAGTGATTTAAATATTTTACAACGCTTGCAATGAGGAAATAAAAGTGTGTGTGTGTGTGTTGAGCTCCTGTTGTTAATGGCTTCATTCAATTCAGCAGCGCTTATCTTTAGAGCTGTAATCCGCCATTAGCGGCGGGTCGTAAATAACGCCTCTCTGCAGAAAGAGCGCGCGGGAAAGCTAACAGACGAACAAATCCAGTTACACGTGGCTTTAATAAAACACATCAAAGTCAGAGAGATGTTTGAAAGCGGGTGCGGGGCCGGGCGTCTCATAAACGTGTCGGAGAAAATCTTCTTCTCTCGCTGTGATCAAGGTGAAGCTAGTCTACGCTACGGTCATAGACAGGCCGCGTCCCAAACCGCCATCAACAGCCTTTTATACCCTAGTGCTAGTAATATAAGTGTACACTGTGTATAAAGTGCACTAGTGGACATTTGGATGTATGGAGTAGAATCAAAATCTCCTGCTCCCTACATAAGCACACTAGGAAGTATGCATTTCTAGACCCTATGTAGTGTACTAGATCTATATAGGGAGTCATAATTTGTGCCCTACTTCCTACACACTATCTAGTTAGTAATATTCTACCAACATTTCATGGTCTGTCTGTGTAGGGGCAGTTTTTCATGTACCCTGTGTAGGTCACATGAGTGGACATATGTGTGTGTGTTATCTGTTGTAGTGCACTAAGTGTTCAATAAGGGAACTCCAGTGTCCGAATGTAAGTGCACTACTTAGAGTGGAGAAGACTGCTATATATATCTTATGTTCTTAAAAAAACCACTACAATTTAGCTGGAAATATAGTGGACTATAAATAACATCATTAGGATAAGGATCATGATAGAATACAGAATGGAGGGATTGTTACACATATCAGGGACTGGGTTAGAAAGAAGGAAGGAAAGAAGGAAAGAAGGAAAGAAAGAAAGAAAGAAAGAAAGAAAGAAAGAAAGAAAGAAAGAAAGAAAGAAAGAAAGAAAGAAAGAAAGAAAGTGATTAAGAATGAATGGATGAATGAAAGTGAGTAAAAATGAAACTGTGAGGACGACTGACCACAGGGCAGAAAAGAGGGAAGATTTCCACAGCAACTAAGAGGCCAAGGGTAAGTGATGATGGTGATGGTGATGGTGATGATGATGGTTATGATGATGGTGAGGATGATGATGGTGATGATGGTGGTGGTGATGATGATGGTGATTATGATGATTATGGTGGTGATGATGATGGTGATGATGATCGTTATGGTGGTGATGATGATGATGATGGTGATGATGGTGGTGGTGATGATGGTGATTATGATGATTATGGTGGTGATGATGATGGTGATGATGATCGTTATGGTGGTGATGATGATGATTATGATGATGATGGTGATGATGATGATGGTGATGATGATGGTTATGATGATAATGGTTATGATGATGATGGTGATGGTGATGGTGATGATGATGATGATGGTGGTGGTGATGATGGTGATGATGATGATGGTGGTGGTGATGATGGTTATGATGATGATTATGGTGATAATGATAATGATGATGGTGATGATGATTATGATGATGATGATGATGATGGTGATGATGATGGTTATGGTGGTGATGATGGTTATGATGATGATGGTGATGATGATGGTGATGATGATGGTTATGGTGGTGATGATGGTTATGATGATGATGGTGGTGGTGATGATGATGATTATGGTGATAATGATGATGGTGATGATGATGATGATGATGGTGATTATGATGATTATGGTGGTGATGATGATGGTGATGATGATCGTTATGGTGGTGATGATGATGATTATGATGATTATGGTGGTGATGATGATGGTTATGATGATGATGGTGATGATGATGATGGTGATGATGATGGTTATGATGATAATGGTTATGATGATGATGGTGATGGTGATGGTGATGATGATGATGATGGTGGTGGTGATGATGGTGATGATGATGATGGTGGTGGTGATGATGGTTATGATGATGATTATGGTGATAATGATAATGATGATGGTGATGATGATTATGATGATGATGATGGTGATGATGATGGTTATGGTGGTGATGATGGTTATGATGATGATGGTGATGATGATGGTGATGATGATGGTTATGGTGGTGATGATGGTTATGATGATGATGGTGGTGGTGATGATGATGATTATGGTGATAATGATGATGGTGATGATGATGATGATGGTGGTGGTGATGATGATGATTATGGTGATAATGATGATGGTGATGATGGTGATGATTATGGTGATGATGGTGATGATGATGATGATGGTGGTGGTGATGATGATTATGGTGATAATGATGATGGTGATGATGGTGATGATTATGGTGATGATGGTGGTGATGGTGGTGGTGATGATGGTGATTATGATGATGATTATGGTGATAATGATGATGGTTATGGTGATAATGATGATGGTGATGATGATGATGGTGGTGGTGGTGATGATGATGATGGTGATTATGATGATGATTATGGTGATGATGATGGTTATGGTGATAATGATTATGGTGATAATGATGATGATGATGATGGTGGTGGTGATGATGATTATGGTGATAATGATGATGGTGATGATGGTGATGATGATGGTGATGATGATGATGATGGTGGTGGTGATGATGATGATTATGGTGATAATGATGATGGTGATGATGGTGATGATTATGGTGATGATGATGATGGTGGTGGTGGTGATGATGATGATTATGGTGATAATGATGATGGTGATGATTATGGTGATGATGGTGATGATGGTGATGATGGTGGTGGTGATGATGGTGATTATGATGATGATTATGGTGATAATGATGATGGTTATGATGATGATGGTGATGATGATGATGGTTATGATGATGATGGTGATGATGATGATGGTGATGATGATGGTTATGGTGGTGATGATGATGGTTATGATGATGGTGATGGTGATGATGATGATGGTGATGATGATGGTGGTGGTGATGGTTATGATGATGATTATGGTGATAATGATAATGATGATGGTGATGATGATTATGATGATGATGATGATGATGGTTATGGTGGTGATGATGGTTATGATGATGATGGTGATGATGATGGTGGTGGTGATGATGGTGATGATGATGATGATGGTGGTGATGATGATGATGATGATGATGATTCACAAATTTGTATCATTCCTAATGTGAAACAATAAGAGAAGGAAAGACTCCACACATTCACAAATCCTTTCTATAGATTAATGAGGCTGTTAATGGGTTACTCTGGAAATAAACAATAAATTAGCTTTTCTTTTAAACTAGCTTATCTTTTCATTTCTGGCCACTTCTGAGATTTCATTCTTGTCCTCATTTTTTAACTGGACATATTCTAGTCCAGTTCAGTAAACGGTTCATTAATGGCATGTAGTTTGAGGAAAGAAATCACACACTGAGGACTAATCACCTTCAGATGGCCAGATGACAAGAAAAACACAGCATGAAGCAGACAGCAGGTTAGTGACCGTCTTTAATTAATGAATAAGACTGAGTGGGTGGAGGGGAGGGGAGGATAGGGGGGTGGAGGGGAGGGGGCTTGGTTTTCCAGAAGATTCTTTTAATGAATGTGATTTTGTACATATCTGTGTAACGGATATTCTGAAAATATTATTTTAAATAAAGAAGACGGAGACGGGGAGAACATTTCAGTCCAATCCAAATCAAACAAATGTCTCTGTGATATCAGAATAGATTATTTTTGAAAAATACAAAGTGTTTAATATCCTGAACGTCCGCGGCTAATCAAACATTCTTTACTCTTTTTTCTTTTAGGAAATTCAATAAAGACATCCGAAACAAAAACTCTGATAAAAGAGGTGTAAGGTAATGTTGATGATGTGCTACCATCAGTGTGCTTTTTCCTGGCTGTGGAATTGGACAGAAGCATCGAACACAACGACTAGCATGCGCCACACTGCTAATTTGCTGCTTTTCTATAAACGTATTTAATCAGGGTTCAGGCGTTCAAAAAAAAAAAAACTCCTCAGAAAAAGAAAGGAATTGGAATGACCCTGAGACTCCACCAAATACCAGCAAGAAGAAAAAGAAAAAAACAAACAAACAAACAAAGATAAATTTGTTTAAGTAAGAAGAATGGAAATATAGAGGGAAAGAAAGAAAAAGTGTGTAAGAAAGAAAGGAGTAGGATAGAAAGAAAGAAAGAAAGAAAGAAAGAAAGAAAGAAAGAAAGAAAGAAAGAAAGAAAGAAAGAAAGAAAGAAAGAAAGAAAATGTGTTTAAGTAAGAAAAAAAAGAAAGAAAGAAGAGCTGAGTTTTACATTTTTAACCTAACTCTGTTGTGGGAAATGGAGTCAGGTGAAAAATCCCGCAGCAGGAAGTGGACGAGTGCTAGGGCACTATATGGGGTGAAGAGTCAGCGTTATTTCCTGGACGTAGCGCAGAGCTTTGCTCCGTCCCTCTCGGTGTGTTATTGAGCTGCTGGAGTCACACATGTTCATATCCCTCTTTCAGCACGGAGAGATAATTCCCCCAGCAGGAAGAAAGTCCTGAGTGTGTTTTCATTAAGCGCTGTAAAAAGATTGGCTAATACACCCAACCCTCCATGTCCACACATTCCATTATAGCCCCAACTTCCTGTTTCTCATTCTGTCTGTTTTTTTTTCTTTCTCATCTCCCCTTCTGTTGGCATGGCACGTTATTTTTCAGTCACGCTTTGTGGACGAAGCTAATCTCTCTTCCGGAGAGAAAACACCTCAGACATGAGCCATTAGCTGATGTAGCCTTTCTGCTAATTAAGATTCTGTTTAGCGGGTCCTGACTGGAATGCTAATGTGCTAGCTGGCCTTAGGTGACTGAGGCTGGAGTCAGGTGGATGAAAGGAAGGAGAAAGGGAGGGGCAAAAAAAAGAGATATTTCAGAAATAACTGGTCATGCTAGCAAACAGTGGTGATTATGAAGTGTTTTTGAGTGCAAACGGGTGCTAAGAAAGCTTCTGGTTTAGCCGTGGATAGCTAGTGTTAGCATCAAATCAGATGACTGAAACAGAGAGCGAGAGAGAGAGAGAGAGAGAGAGAGAGAGCGAGAGATCACTTAACAAGAAGATGGCAACTAAATAAGCTGCTGACAAGCTAACCGTTGCTAATTAAGATACTGTTTTAGCCACATTTTTGGCATGCTAATGAACTAGCTGGGCCACTCAGGTGACTGAAAGGAGAGAGGGAGAGGGAAAAAAAAGACAGAAAAAAAGTTTCAGGGAAAATAAATTTGAACACAGGAAAGAATTTACACGTTTCTTGAGGTAAAAACCTAGCTAAAGTGCTAATTTAAAATATATTTTAGCTACAGCTAGCTGCTTCGAATCAGTGACTGAAATGAGAGTTAATTTAGCTGATAACTAACGTAAAAGCAGTTAGTCTTTTTGAGGTAAAACCCAGCAGACAAGGTGCTAATCAAGAATTTGTTTTAGCTACTGCTAGCTGAAAGGAGAGAGAGAGAGAGAGAGAGAGAGAGAGAATAAAGTTTAACTGAAAGCAAACCTAGCAGTGATTATAGAGACTTTCTGAGGTAAAATATAAAGACGCTAATTAAAATGCTGTTTTAGCTTCAGCTAACTGGATTTAGCATCAATCATCAGTCAGTGACTGAAAGGAGAGAGAGAGAGAGAGAGAGAGAGAGAGAGCTTCATAAGAATTTAAACTAAACTAATGGCTGCTAATTAAGATAGTTTTAGCCAGAGCTGGAATGCTAATGCATTAGTTGGCCCTAATGTCCAGTCAAGTGACTGAAACAGGAGAGAGAGAGAGAGAGAGAGAGAGAGAGAGGTTAGATAGAGTTTTAGTAGTATATGTTCAGCTGATATGAAGCCTTTCTTCCAGGAAATCTATGCACGCTAATTAAGATTCTGTTCAGCAGGACCTGGCTGGAATGCTAATGCGCTAGCTAAAGAAGAGAGAGATGTTTTGAGAAGGAAAAAAAAACTGTTGAGAACAAGCTTTTCTGAGGGGAAAACGTTAGCACAGACGCTAATTAAGATTCTGGTTCGGCTGCAGCTAGCTGGCCTGAGCGGATAGTCAGGTGTCTGAGGAGAGAGAGGGAAAAAAACGGCGTGAGAGAAAAACAGAGGGAGTGAAGAGAGAAATTTGGAAGAGTAAGCGATTTTGAGGAGAACATGTTCATTTGAGGGATCAGGGTCAGGCCCGAGCTCACTGCTAAGTCATTAGCTCAAATTACAGCACAGCGCTAAAACTCAGGAGCTGCTTGTTGCCCTTCTTCTTTTGCCTCCTGGGAAATCAGGGCGCCATCAACCCCCCCACCCCGTTTCCCCCTCCCCCGACCCACGAACTCCTCTTTCAGAGTATCACTGTTGCCTTGGACAAACACTCTCTCCCTGTTTTCACCTCAGGAAGATTACCATCTACCGACGGGGAAAAAAATCCCTTCTTCCTTTGAAGCTCCTGCTGAGTTTGCTTACACAGTTTACACGGTTAAGTCGAGGTTTTGACATGACTTTCATCGCCTCAAGCTCTTTGCAAAGAGAAACTACATGACCCAGAAGCCTTCAGGGCCGAGCAGGGGGTCACCTCATTCTCAGACTAGCACAAATCTACACAGGAAACAACACAACAAAATACATTCAAGCTTTATTTAATAAAAACACGGTGTAGCTGCTGCTAGCTGGACTGACTGAAAGAAAAAAACTGATAGCACCTGAAACTCAATATTTTACAATTGAAATGTTGTTTTAATCAGTGCTTTCTGGATTGCTAATGTGCTAGCTGGCGTTAGCATCGAGTCAGGTGACAGGAAGTAGATAGAGAAAGAAAGAAAGAAAAAAAAGAGATGTTTTGGAGAATAATTTCCAGCTAATAGCAAACCTAGGGGCAGATATGGAGACTTTCTGAAGTAAAATAGAGGGCGCTAATTACGCCGCTTTTTTTTTTTTAGCTTCGGCTAACTGGATTTAGCATCATTTATTCACTGAAAGGAGTGAGGAGATTTTTTTTATCCGTTTGTAGCTACAATTAATCTTGTGGTACGATACAAGCTAGTTAGCGTAAAATAGCTAAACTAGCATAAAAGCTCGACCTCCTCCGTCCTGAAGATGTTGGAAGCGCTGACACTGGAGACCCCTTCCACAGAAGTTGGGTTTAACAGGAAATGTCGCCATAACCACATTTACACAAGTTTATCAAATTACATTTAAGCGAATTAGCTGTTGCTATGGAAACGCTAGCATGTTAGAACGTAATATAGACCTCAGACGATTTGCTGATTGTTGAATCGACCAATCAGAATGCAGAATTCTGTAGAATTCGGTGTAGTCTACATTTCATAAAGTTTTGCTCTTAATCAGGAGAGCTGCTGAGATAGCAGTGGGGATTAACAGGAAGTGCAGGTGGAGAAAGGAAGATACCGAAGCCGCTTTTTAGCGAAGCTTCTCAGCCTTGTCAGGTTCAGCCGCTAACTAGGCACAACTCGCGTTAAAAAGACGTCACCCGACAGGCAGGGTTTTTCGCGTCGGCACAGTACGAGGCAAAGGAAGTGATGTTAGCGAGTGATACGCTGAAGAGGACACTGAGTGCATGTCAGGACTGTCCCCATTTTAGAAGCGAGCGCTATCGCTAGCAAGAACTTTTTCAAGTGTTTTGATAGAAACGCTACTCGCGTTCTCATATGACCTCGGCAAGGACGGTTATTTTTGGTCACTTCGCCAAAACCCGAAACCGGAGCCAGATGTGTCCTCTTCACTTCTCAAGAGAGGGATAAAAAAGAAAACAGACATTGATCTAGCATACTATTTTTATTCCGCCTGAGACGAATGGCAGAGCAGCGAAACGCCGCTAGCACTCGGCCCATGGCTAGCCAAAGCGACGCTCGTGTGAAAATATATTGGACGTGGAAGGGTGGAAATAGTAAGAAGTGTAAACTCCCTGCGTTTAGCAGCATTTAGCTAGCTGTAGCCTTGCGCTAACCTCACATTCCCACCAGACGGGCTATAATTCAAGAGCTGAAACTACTTTTCTGAATAACTGCCTTTATTTATTCTCTCCGTCTCCCTCTGCAGCGATTATTCTCAATTACAGAGACCAAGAGGCTGCGTTTAAATAACATTATGATATCCAAAGACGAAGACGGCTAATGATTCGGTTTTAAACGCTTCAGAGAAAAAGGCCGGTCTGCGTATCTCATTAAGCTCACGCTGAATTTTTTTATTTCAACTCTGCTAATAAGAGTAATGATGTGCCTCAGCTCCCTGTGAACGCTAACTCCTCTGAAGAAGAGCTTCTGATTAACTCGACCTTCACAGCGCCGAATTATCATGTGGATAATTACAGCATGGAGAATATCATCACACCAGCGCAAAGAACACGTGTTTATTACCCGCAGAATTTAGCCCACTTTAACTTCAGGTCCAAATCCAAATCGGGGCAAGAGAGCAGGAAAAAAACAAAAAACAAGCTTATATTCTAAATTATAATACTTCTAGAATATCATATATAATAAATAAATAAATAAATAAATAAATAAATAAATGAGTAAGTAAATAAAACACATACAGAAATATTCTTCTTATAATATTCTATTATAATATCATAATAAACAAAAACAGAATTTTAAAATATTTGGATTTTGGAAATATTTGGATATTTGGGAAAAAAAAGAAGAAGAAAAGAAATTTAAAATTTATTAATAAAACATCCAAAATGTCTGGTGTAAATTATTATTTATTTACAGAAAATATTATATAAAACCTCTAAAATTTCTGACCTAAATAAAATAAATTAGTAATTACAATGAAATAAAATTAATGAAATAATTATTTGTTTTATAAGTACATTTTAAATACATTTTTTTGTGATTTTTAAAAGTGATTTTTATTTTTTTTTAAATATCATAATTTTTTAAATAATAAAAGTTTGCTTATAAATATAAGCATATATTTATTATATTTAAAAAAATATGATATTATTAGCTAAAAAAACAATTGAATAAAATGTAAAAATGTATAGTTATTATGTCTTGTATATTTTAGACACATTTGTATAAAAGACACTATTATGTCTTAAATATTGATATAAATATTGTATTTTTTGAGTTTTTGATGATTTATTTAAAATTGTTTTTAGCATGAAGGTAAAAAATACTACACAAAATATCTACAGGATGTTTTTTACAAAATGTATATAAAAATAATTATTAAAACAATACACTATTATTATTATTATTATTATTATTGCAAAATCTGTTGTTTATAAAAATGGAATATTATGTATGTGATAAAAATAAACAATAAAACAATCAGCATGATTATTCATGTTTAAATATTTATTTGTAGAGTTTGGTTAAAACTGTCTGTGTTATTGTCTACAAATATTGTTTAACAGTTAACACACTGCATGCACACACACACACACACACACACACACACAGGCACTGTCAGACACACCGTCGCCGCATGCTCGCATTAGTGAGGACGCCGTTAATCCTGCGAGAGAGAGAGAGAGAGAGAGAGAGAGAGAGAGAGAACAAGAGAGAGAGAGAACGAGAGAGAGAGAGAGTGGTAAGGACCCCGGAGCTGGTTTTCGCAGAGCCGCTGAAGTTATTGCGCTTCACTTTAAGGCCCTAAACAAAGTGGCTCTGTGTCTTGTTAAACCACTAAACCCTGACAATTAAAGGCTAAATCCCCTCAGGGATGAGTTTCCTTCTCTCCTCTCTCTCTTTCTCTCTCTCTCTCTTGTTCTCTCTCTCTCTGTCTCTCTTGTTCATTCTCTCTCTCTCTCTTTCTCTCTCTCTCTCTTGTTCTCTCTCTCTCTCTGTCTCTCTTGTTCATTCTCTCTCTCTCTCTCTCTCTCTCATTCTCTCTCTCTCTTGTTCACTCTCTCTCTTTTTCTCTCTCTTGTTCACTCGTTTTTTTTTGTTTTTTTTTAAGCGCTGTTGTAAAATGATGCTCTTATTGTAAACTATTGTTATTTATTAAAGCTGAGTTAAAAATCGAATCTCTCTTTCACTCTCTCTCTCTGTCTCTCTCTCTCTCTCTCTCTGTCCTTCCCTCTCTCTCTTATGTGGCCCACTCACTCAGGGATATTAGTCCCTTCTCATTTAATCACTGGCCCTTGCTCGCTCGCTCGACTTTCATTTCATTAAGGGCACTCAGCGATTCAGGCCAGCTGCTTGGCGGAGGACGAGGTGGAGAAAGATTGACGCTCAGCATAATTCCACCACTTCATTATACATCCGCTTTCTCCTCCATCGTTCTCTCCGTGGCTAAACACAGAACAGAACGCCGCGTACTTAATCGGTTACACGATCCGACGCAATATTTCAGCACTGATGGAGTAACAGTTCGGCCCTCAGCAAAAAAAAAAAAATCAGCTTCTTTTATTTAAAAAAAAAACAATATTCATGTGTGGTGTGGGCGGGGTTTCAACTTGCTAAACCAATACGACGTTGTATAAGATGTCGTTACACTGGGTTAATATTAGCTAGCAATTAGTACGTGCTAGTAAACAAGTCTACTGGTATTGATTTCTATAAAAATAACATTGCTAGGGGACGACTAGCTACTAGCACTAAATAGGAGCCCTACTGTACATAACTTTTTTGTACAGAATCCTGAAAGAGTCAGCTCACTAGATCATTTCTAGACGCCCTACATAGGGAGGGAAATAATAACATCCATATGGAACTCTGTGGCTCCTAACAGAGAACCCTGTCTTTTTAAATGCTATATATTTCTACACCTTTTGAAGGCTCATGGAGTATAAAGTGCATGTAGTGCAAAATACAGAAAAACTATAATTCTGCTCCCTCTATATATATATATATATATATATATATATATATATATATATATATATACCCTTAGCACCCTTAGCATAGACGTGAATATTTGCCAGAAAATATGTGATGCTGATAATATGAAAGAAAATAATGGAAATTTACAAATATAATACTCCTCATGTGACAGCAGATATAAATTTCTAATCTAAAATATCCTCCTGACGTAGTGCAAATTAGTGACAGTCCAATATTTACATTTACAAGTTTTAAAGATTTAAAAGTGAGGTGTTTTGTGCATTATAACAGAAGACATGGCTCTACAGTCTCTCTTGGTGCTGCCCCCTCGGCAAGAAAGTAGAAATCTCTACTTCCTGTGTGAATGAGAACCACAGCTGAAACAGCAGCACATGGCTGGAGTGTAGGATTTCAGAGATTTCAGAGAAAGTGCGAGAGCCCTGCAGCCTGCTCCCGTCCCCGTGAGGGGGGGGGGCATGCACGGAAAGGAAAGACAGGACTGAAAAACTCAGAGGTCGAACAAGCTGCCGATCAAAGCCGAGACTTCGCATCAAGGTTTCTTAATTCCAGCTCGTCATAACATCCTCGTTCACACTCGTGTTCGCTACACGCGTGTATCTACGTTCACAATCGTCTCTAGCACACCTGTTTTACCAGCTTAACACACACACACACACACTTCCCTTCCATAGCAGCAGCCGTGTTTCATTACGCTACGCCGGTCCTCCCGCTAGCACCCAGAGTGAGAGCGCAACACTGGCTAATGAAATGAAACGAGGCCTGTGAGGGAATTTGCTCATATTTCCGTGTTGACTTTGGGAATTTTTTGGCGAGCCCACACATAACGAATCGGGCCAAGAACAGAGACGGGAGAACTTTAATTAAAAGCTTGTCACGTCAACTCTGCAGGCGCTTCGCTAGCAGGCTTTTGGAAACACGCCCGGTTTTGAGGATTCATTAAAAAGAAGAAAAAAAAACGTTTTTGACAAAAAAATGGAGTAATGATTTAATTCAAGTGTGTACATGTGCTTTCTGGCGTCTGTTGTAGTAAACGTGTAAGAGAATAACGTTAGCGTTCTGCGTGTAAGAGGTTTATACAGTCAATAATCTGACAACATATTAGCTTCTGTTCCCTAAGTATCTAGCGCACTGGTAGTGTACACTGTGTCCTTTACGCACTAGAATCTTTTCACTCCGACGTTTTACTCAGTTACGCGACCTTGATGCGAGACGACGCCTTACGATTAACTTTTAATAAATCCCAGACGTCTCAGAGGGCCGATGTGAAAAGTTGTGAGTGGTGACGTGACGCGAGTCCGAGCCTCATGGGAATTCAAAAGCTGTGCCGTGATTGGCCGGAGCGGTTGGCTGTGTATGACTCGAACTGATTAGGTGTAAATGAAATGTTGGTGTGATGTCACCGCGAGTTACAAGCACACAGGCAAGACTGGCTTCTGATTACTTCAAAGCCAGAGATTCTGACAAACGAGAAATGATTCAACTACTTTCTATAGCGTTACCACAGAAACCATCTGAAGCAAGGGAGACAGACAGACAGATACAGAAAGAGAGACAGACAGAGAGAGAGACAGAGAGAGAGAGACAGAAAGACAGACAGACACAGAGAGAGGCAGACAGAGAGAGACAGACAGACAGAGAAAGAGAGCAAGACAGACAGACACACACATAGAGAGAGAGACAGACAGATTAACACGTTATGACCAATCAGGATCCACAATTCAGCAAAACATACAGAAAACATAAATCCACTCGGAATATATCATAAGCTCGTGATTTCAGAGAAAGGTTGATGATGTCTGAACACACACACACACACTCACATACACACACACACACACTTTATAATGCCAGAAAACAAAGGAAAGAAAAAAAGGAAGAAGATAAATCCACTGTCCCAGCTCTCACACTCGTCCAGGCCAGGCGCGGATTTAGAGTTTAGGGAAGGGGAAATCGGCAGGCTCTGTCTGATAACACACACACACACACACACACACGGGCGCATTAAGCAGCTTGATGCCACTCAGAGAAAGCCTTGTTCTTCTTCTCAGCTAGAAAAACTGAAAAAAATCAGGCTTTGATGTGGAACTATGGGAAACAGCTTTTGGCTGATGTGTCTGTGTGTGTGTGTGTGTGTGTGAGAGAGAGAGACAGACAGACAGAGAGAGAGAGACACAGAGAGAGAGACAGAGACACAGAGAGAGAGACAGACACAGAGAGAGAGACAGACACACAGAGAGTTACTATATGTAGTGCACTTACACTACTGTGTATAATTATTCACCCCCCTCAGACTCCCCAGAGCCACCGTTTGCTCCTGTAGGAGAGACAGAGGTCCTGGCTCACTGCTTGGGGTTGATTTTTACCCCTTCTTCCTGACAGATTTGCCCCAGGATCTTCAGAATGCTAAACTTTCTGTAAGAAAATCATCTCTAGATCATGATGCTACCACAACCATGCTTCACTCTCCATCCAGTTCTCATCAGATTCTCTCTAAACCCCGCCTCCTGCACTGTCCTCAGTCATGTGACCTCACTGAGCTTCAGTCTCAGGTTAATGCTAAGGCTTAAAGCCACTCCCTCCACTTCCTCACTGTTTGTCCAGCGGTGCTCACTGAGACATCCAACCTCTTACAAATAACCTCACACTCGATCACCTTCATCTTTTACCTTCACTGAAGTGCTGACTCATTTTGACCTTTTGGGGCCTTGTCTTTCCTCCGGAGCGACTTTAGTGAGCGATGCGTGTCCGAGGCATGAAGAAGCGCCTCGTCTGACTGCCAACTAATTGCATATTTTTCACATAATGTTCTCCTAGATGTTCTCCTGGACAATACTGTGGATGTTTCCCTGGATGTTCTCTTGGACATTACATGGATGTTCCCCTAGATGTTCTCCTGGAAAATACTCTGGCTATTCTCCTATATGTTCATCTGGATGTTGCCCTGAACATTCCTCTGGACATTCTCTTACATGTTCTCCTTGACATTCTCCTATATGTTCTGGACAATACTCAGGATGTTCTCCTATGATGTTCTCCAGGACAATACTCAGGATGTTCCCCTATGATGTTCTCCAGGACAATACTCAGGATGTTCCCCATGATGTTCTCCTGGGCAATACTCAGGATGTTCCCCATGATGTTCTCCTGGGCAATACTCAGGATGTTCCCCATGATGTTCTCCTGGGCAATACTCAGGATGTTCCCCATGATGTTCTCCTGGGCAATACTCAGGATGTTCCCCTGGGCAATACTCAGGATGTTCCCCATGATGTTCTCCTGGGCAATACTCAGGATGTTCCCCTGGGCAATACTTAGGATGTTCCCCATGATGTTCTCCTTGGCAATACCCTGGCTATTCTCCTATATGTTCCTCTGGACATTCCCCTGAACATTCCTCTGGACATTCTCTTATACGTTCCCCTGGATTTTCTACTGGAAGTTATAAAGGTATAAAGGTAAAGGGTGGCGCCACGTTGAAGCTTTTCTGTTAATCGTAGGGATTTAAATGAGGACCCCTCCCTCTTGTGTACTAGGTAGGGCATGGGGGGAGCCTTGTCTTTCCTTCAGAGTGACTCTAGTGAGCAATGGTGTCCAAGGCATGAAGAAGCACCTCGTCTGACAGCTGACTAATTGCATATTTTTCATTTTTCAGCCGGTACGTGACTGACAGTCAGGGGCGATACGATCCGTCTCACGTTTCTGTTATTGCCTGGAGAATTTCGGTAAATAAATAAAACACAGGCTGTAAAAACCTTTCATCGTAGCGCTATCTCTCCGTCAAATATCCTACAGGAGTTTTACAGGTGGGAGGTTATCAAAGCCCAGTGTTAGACACCGTCAAACTCGCCCAGCTCCCCGAGTAGCGATTTGTCAAAATGAATTGTGGTCAAGAATGCTATTAATAATTTTCACAGAAGGAGAAAAAAAAGGAAGAGAAAAGCAGCAGCAAGGCGTTTTTACTCTCAAATCTCCAGTTAACCAAAACTCTGCAGCCGCTCAGAAATGTTCCCCTGCAGGCGGCGTGATTAATGGCGGCTCAGCTGCTGCTACAATTCATCACCGTCACTCTTAGCGCCTGATGTTTAACCTGGCGCAGGTTCGTATTAATGCGCTCCTTCTGATACTTTTCCGTTTCTATAGTAACGGATCCTTCTACTTGTACGGCGGTTGATACAGGAAAGTTTCACGTGAGAATATGGAGACTGTTAGGAAGCGAACATTCTGAGAGAATTACACTCAGTGTGGTGAGGGGTGCACAAACTTTTAAACAGATAGCATGTTGTTTCCTCTGGATTAGTTGAGGAACATCTTTAAAAACAGTTGAGTTCTTTATTTTGATGTAAGTGTGTGAATATTTTTGCACTCCCACGTCAAATTCTAGGGATTATTAACAAAAGGTGTGTTTTTTTTCCTCAAGATATTTCTGGACTTAATTTGGATGTTCTCCTGAACAATACTCTAGATGTTTCCCTGTTCCCCTGGATGTTCTCCTGAATGTTATTCTGGACAATACACTGGATGTTCTCCTTGATGCTCCCCTGGATGTTCTCCTGGACAATACTTGGGATTTTCCCCTGGATTCTTCTGGAAAGTCTTCTGGAAGTTCTTCTGGAAATTCCCCTGACATTCTCCATGATGTTCCCCTGAACATTCCTCTGGACATTCCTCTCTTATAGGTTCTCCTTGACATTCTCCTATATGTTCTTCGGTACATTCCCCTCATATATGTCCTTCTGGATGTTCTTCTACATGTTCCCATGGATGTTCTCATTGATAATACTCTGGCTTTTCTTATATATGTTGTTCTGGATGTTCCCCTGAACATTCCTCTGGACATTCTCTTATATGTTCCCTTGCACATTCTCCTGGACGTTCTCCTTGATGTTCCCCTGGACATTCTCCTATATGTTCTCCTGTACATTTCCCCTGGATGTTCTCATATATGTTCTCCTGGACAATATTCAGGATGTTCCCCTGGATGTTCTCCTGGATATTTTTCAGGATGTTCCCCTGGATATTCACCTGGATGTTCTCATGGACAAGACTCAGGCAGTTCTACATATGTTCCTCTGGACATTTCCCTGGACATTCTCCTTGATTTTCTCCAGAACGTTCTCCTAGATGTTCCCCTGGACATTCTCTTACATGTTCTCCTGTACATTTCCCCTGAATGTTCTTATATACATCCTCCTGGGCGTTCTCCACTCGTTTGCTGACCCCCATGTTTTGACGGTGCTAAATGAGGAGCCTGGGGTGACTGGGGCAGGTAAAAGCTCGCTCCACACGTGTCATTAAAGTGTCACATGAGGAGAGTTATTTTACTGCTGTATAAAATATATTTATTACATTTATCGGCCCTCAGGCCATTTTGTGTCTGGAGACTCGATTCTCAGAGCATCTATCGATTGTGGAGACATCTTCTCCGTTCATTTCATGGTTTCTAAGCAACACCGATTCTCCTATGCGGTACCGATGGGGTGATATATCCACACGCCAATCTATTTTTATGATATTACAAGTTAAAATTACATATCTCCTTCATTTTTTATTCATTTTACACAATGTAGCTGTATAAGGAACTGCATAGGAACCAAAGAGACAGGAATGAAATTCTGTAGTCGTGTCTGCTGTCTTTAATCACTGAGAATGGAAAAAGAAAAGCTGAAAATCTCTTTATGTAAAAAAAAGTCATTTTTGTAAAAAAACAAACAAACAAAAAAACCCCACTAATATGTCCTAAAATACTATGCAAACAGAATAAAGATTTTAAATGTATAATTTAAATTTTATTTCATTTTAACTTTAATTTATGCAGTTTTATCATGTTTTATTTTCTTTACATTTTTTCACTTACAAAATATTTCTAAATTAATTAAATAAATAAATAATCTGTAACTCCAGTACACTTTGTATTAGTGTAAATAATCTTAAAAAACCCACTAATGCCATAAATTAATATGCAAACAGAATAAAGGTTTTAAATTTAGAATTTTAATTGAATTTTAACTTTAATTTTTGCAGTTTTATTTTCTTTACATTTTTTGTCACAAAAAAAATCTGTAAATCAAGTATACAGCTTTCTATTAGTGTAAATAATCTTAAAAAAATAAAACACATATATATACTTTTTTTCCCCAAAAAAATCCATCTAGGAAAAATCCAACATATTAATTTTAAATACGTGAAAACTGCACAGAAAAAAAAAATCCTTTTTGTGAGTGGCTGGTTTTGATTGCTGGTGTATTTTGCGAGGTCTTGTACAGACACGCTGCTGATTTTCCCCTCCGTGATTGTGACAGGGAGAAAAACTGCCTCGCTAGTCTGGTTAGAGGCTTTGAGAGATTTAGCTTCTTATCGTGAAACCCGAGGGGACATGTGTCCCTTCGCTGTCACATCACACACACACACACACACACACACAAACACATATGCAAGCGGAACGAGTCCAGAGGCTGTGTGTGTGTATGTGATTGATGGGCGTGGGGACCAATCTGCTCTATGACCCCTCAAATGGGTGGCCCCTGTAGGGCAATAGCTGGTCAATTGTCAGGGCAAAATGAAGAAGTGCGCACTACAGCTGCGAGTTAGACCTGGAACCCTGAGCCCTACATTAAACACATTCAATTCCTCCTCCTCCGTCTCCTGAGGGAAGGCTGAAGCGGGATAATAATCTGTTACACAGTGTGAGTGCAGTTATCGAAACAGAAAACTCTGCGCCTCCATTTATCCGCTTTCTTCAAGAAAACATTCATCATCTGTTATTATTGAATTCAATAGAATGCAATTAAGTTTACTGACACCTTTTTACCGTATTTTATTTCCCCCCTGATATTATAAATAACACATTTCTGCCATTAAGGGAATTTCTTTAATAATATAAAAATAAAAGCAATTTTTTTGTTTTTTTTGTTTTGTTTTATTCTGTACATTGTGTTTTTTTGTTTAGACCTGAACGTTAATTAACTCGAATTAGCTTAACTTTAATGAACTCAACTGAAATTGAACTAAATTGAACTCAACCCTAATTCAAATGAATGCCAATCAAATTAATTCAACTCACATTGGCTCAACTCAAATTCACTCAACTCCTGAATTTGAACTGAATTTAATTCAGTTCAAATGGATTTTAAATGAATTAAGCTCCAACTCGAACTGAAATGACACCGTTTACTGTATTTGATTTTCCCCCAAATATTATAAATGGCCATTATTTTTTAAAATCACTGACATTAAGGGAATTTCTTTAATAATAAAGAAAAGCAAGTCTAATTAACAATCAACTCAAATTAGCTCAACTTTAATTCACTCAACTCAATTTAACTAAATTAAACTCAACCCAAATTCAAATCAATTTTAAGTAATGCAAACGAACTCAACTCTGAATCTAACGAATTCAACTCACATGGACTCACCTCAAATTACCACAATGTGATTCAGTTGAAATGAACTTAAGCGCTAACTCAAATGAATTCAAATGTGCTTACCTCAGATTACGAAATGAATTAATTACTCATATCAGTGACAAATTACAGTAAATGAAATCAAATCAAACTGACTCGAATCAAATTAACTCAACTCTAATGAACTATGAACTCAATCTCATTTTATTGCCAATTAACTCAAATGAATTTCATTGAAAAAAATGACTCAACTCGTTCAGCTCTGACAGAAATTCACTCAACTCCACTTGAAGATAAATCGAACTCAAATCAACTCATTGCAAAATAACTCGACTCTAACTAACCAACCAAACTCAGATGAACTCAACTCAACTCTAATGAACTCACCTCAAATTTACTCAAATATAAGGAAGCCAAAACAATCTCAGCTTAAATTCCAGCAACTCCACTCTGATTCAAATGAACGCAATTCAATCAGTGTAAATGGACTTGAATGAATTAAGCTCTAACTCAAATAAACCTCATTGAGGGAGGCTTACCTCAAATTATTGAATAAATTAATTACTCATTTTAGTCTCAAATTACAGCAAATTAACTCAATTCCAATTCAAATCAAATCAAATCAAACTGATCTGAATCAAATGAACTCAACTCGAACTCGAATGAACTAAACCCAGTATAAATGAACTAAACCTCAGTTCTGAGTTCAACTCTAAATGAAATAAATTCAACTGAAAATGGCTCTACTCAAACTTAATTCAGCTCTAACAGAAATGAATACAATTTAAACAAATTCAACTCAAATGGACTCAACTCCACTCTAACGTGACCTTAAATCAAACTCAAATCAACTCAATGCAAAATGCTGTTAAATCTAACAAACCAACCCAACTCAGATGAACTCAACTTGACTCTAATTCTAATGAACTCACCTCAAATTTACTTGAATCTAACTCAAATGTACTTAATTCCTACTTATTTGAATGTTTTTTGCTTGAATGTACTCGACTGGTGACAAATGCAACTTTATATAATACTGATTTTGCAGTTCAAGTGGAAATTTGGAGATGTTTCTAAAAGCCTTAACTTAAAACGGAAATATGACTGAAATCTAGTGGCCTAAAGAGTTTCTTTAGGGCACTAAAGACTACATTTAAAGTTCACACCCTTTTGTACAGTTTAAACAGAGCGAGGTAGCACTTCGGCCAGGTGGCTCTTGTAATAGTTAACTAGTTTAATTTGTCAAGCATGACTAGAAAACCCTTGCTAATAAAACAGCTAGCAGGTAACTAACACGTGTTATGCTAATCTAGCCTCTTTTTTTTTTTTTTGCTAATTAGTTGTTTAACTAAAGAACACTTCTTTTTCTATCCATCCTTCTCTGTAAAGTTCTTGTTTAAATGAATGCTTACTTAAATCGTATTAAAAATCTCTTTTATCAGAAAGTTTACTCTGGAAATGTGTTGATTCGCTAGGATCTTCGTAAGAGCTCCTGAGGAATCCATGAAGAAAGTGGCAATGTTTTAAAAAAACACTAACGTTCTGGAGAAACAAATCTAAAATATCAGAAAACTAGAGGAAGCTTGGAGTGCACTTTCCCTTCAGGCTTCATTATCGAGCAAACATATTTCAGCGAAACCCCAGAGACGAGATCCCGCCTCTTCCCGCTCTGTTTCTAAAGCAATATGGCTGAAGCGTCTGAACAGCGCGGACACGAGAGGTAATATTGTGGAAAGTGCGCACTTTGGGTGAAGGCGACTCCAGGCGAGGTTACTCTTTATTGCTTTGGCTCTCGTCCTGCACGCTTTCATCCTTCCCGACGGAGAAGAGAAGAAATCTCCACTCCACCTCAGGCTGCGGCATCTGTTTATCCTCCAGCCTGCTCCTGGCGGCGGAGCGCGATGTCACTTCCTGTCACGAACACAGAAATTTGTAGTGACAACGTTAAGGCTTTTAGAGGCTTTGGCCAGCTTAGCACGCCTGCCAGTTTCAGCCTACACAGCGCTGACGATGTGGCCCATTTTCTGTGTGTTTGTGTGTATGTGTGTGTGTTTATGTGTGTAAGATGCTTTCTTCAATCCAATTCCCGAAGACAGCGTCGTTTCCACCATGACCTCCTTCTCTCCCTCGACTATAAACATCACCATCATCAGTTATATCTCGATGTTTCAGAAACACCACTCTCCTGTCACTGGACACTCTGAAATAACCTCAACCTGCTTCGGAGGCACCCTAAGTAGGCAGCTGAAGCGTGATGGAACTTTAACTGCTTTAAGAAAATATTATTTACTCATTAATATGTACTCTTTTTGTATTAATATTAGGTTGTGAATACATATAATAATAATAATAATAATCATTATTATTACTTTTTTATTATTATTATTGCTATTGTTGGTGTTATATACTATGCACTGATCATAATTATAATCATTAGATTTATTAAGTAATGTTTTTACATAATTGTATTTTATTTATTATTTAATTTAATTTAAATGTTTATCTTAATTTTTTAATATAATTATTTAAATGTTTTTTTTTCTGTTCTCATTTGATTTGTTATTTGTAATATTGTTTTTATTATAGAAAATATATTTTATATTTCTATAAATATCTTTTATATTTTTATTATAGAACGGTTTATCATGGAAGTGGGCGGGACTTTGTAGATGCCACTGAATTCTGGATTCTGATTGGTCAGGATTTGTGTTGATTTGTGGACTAGAACAGCAGCTCTGAGTGAACAGCAGCAGGTCACGTGTTTATATTAATGCGCTCTTTCTAAAACGTTATCGTTTCCATAGAAACAGTTTTGTAGATGTTTATTGAACATCCATGGAAGGAGTCTCCAGTATCAGGGTAGCAGTAGCAGTCAGAGGTAAAGCTGTAATGTTGTTATGAAACAATGTTCGGTAAAACACTGCTATGTTAGCATACAAATGTGGTACAGTGATGTTTGTTAACGCTACTTAATTCACTAATGGAATTGGTACAAAATAATATTTTGCCAGTTTGTTTGATACATTTATGCTATCTGTCAGCAGAACTCTGCTAGTCATTCAGCTAAAGTTATGCTAGCATACAGATTTTCTCTCTCTCAGAAAACTTTTCCTGTGAACACAGAGGATTTAAAGAAGAGCTGAGGGAAAAAAGTTGCGTTATTTGTGAAAGTGCAGGTCAAAGCCAAGCCTGTGAGCCGTGCGGGAGCCTCACTGACCGCTGTGAGCCTCATAAACCTCTCACGGTTTGAAGACTAAATTAATTAATCATCGTTTTCTGCCTCGTCGAGCGCTGCAGGGGCTCCGTCCCAATTAGCCTACACTAGGGCTGAGGGGTTTTCTCCAGGAGAGCGCTCTCAGGCCGTCGAGCCGCTGTGGTGATTGTGACAGACTAATAAATACCACAGGACACCTGAGGAAAGACGGAGAAACCTAAACAGAGCATCTAATAAACAACAGGTTTGATTTCGATCCTTTAAGAATTTTAGAACATGCTCATTGTTACGCCACGACACAATTGTTGCTTATTGTTAAGTCATGAGACAATTTTATTTTCTGTTCTTTCATAACTGCAGCTATGAAGTCACCAAACTCTCTTTTATCTCTCTCTAGAAGAAAAAAAACATGTAGTGTGTTGTTTACTCTGTAGTTAGCTAGAGCTAGCGTGAGTGTAGCCGCTCATATACTCTCAGCCAAGAGAAACGCAGCATACTAGAGGGATATGGAACAGCTCAGACGCCAGAAGCTCAACCTTCAGACAGCGTACTGGCCTCTCTAACCGACTCGTTCCCTTGAGCGCCTTCTGACGCTGAAGATTGTCAACACGACCTGAACATCTGTAGCCGCTGCTTCACATTTAGACCTGCGTTTCAGGACAGGAAGCCATTACTGAACGAGCTGAATGGGCCAAAAGCTAGCTGTTAGCGTGTAGCCCGAGGCTAAATGACCCGAGGACACAGCCTCTGAGGACATCGCTATAAAATATTTACCCCCCTGTTGTGCCGCCTGCTCAGCACTGTGTTGTGTCCCTTTGCTCCAGGTGTCTCCTCTGATTCTTTTATTGCACCTGAATTTTTTTTCATTATTTACATTTTCATTTCTTCATCATTATTTATTTATTTATTTATTTTTAAGAATTTAGAACACAATATATAATGGAAATTAAAAATTGAAAAAATGGCAATATATATATTTCATTTAATTTAATAGACTTTCTCTGTTTTTTTTGTATATCTACTTTCATATAATAATAATAATAATAATAATAATAATAACTATTTTACATTTTTTATTGGTTTTAGTCTATAACTTGCATAAAATATTCCCAAAAATGAAGGTGTTTTTTTACTCTTTAATGCAGCATTTTATTAAAAAATAAGATTGTAAATATTGTAGCTATTTAACTAGGGGTGCTTCACTGAAACTGTCCACTCTTGTGTTTTGGTTTCATTTTATTTATATTTTAGTGTTCTAATTTTTTTTTTTTTTTAATTCTTCTGGAAAGTATGTATAATTTATTTTCATTTGATTTGTAGAAAATATTTATTTATTTATAAATTGAGCCCATACCTCTTCTTCTTTTTAATTTTTATATCTAAATATTATTTACTGTATATGAAATGTATATGAAAAATGCTCTATAAGTAAAATATATTTATTTTAATTGTGTTATTTATTTATTTATTTATTTATTTATTTATTTATTTATTTATTTATTTATTTATTTGTTTATTTTAATGTGACTTAATATGATGGGAACTTGATGAACTTGGTTCCTGGTGTTGGTTCGAGAAGTTAAATGTGAAAAGCGAGAGCTAGGTGATGGTTTAGTGGTTTAAAGACTGGAACAGAATTGAATTAGACGTCCTGATGTTGTGCCTTAAAGCAGACGGGTCATACAGCTTTCAGCGTTTTTCTGATTCCTCTCATTCCTCTAATCCACACATGAAAGATAAACAATGCTCTTAAAACACGTTTAAAAAGTCACTTTCTCCCCTCGGCTCTTCTTGAATCGACTCGGCTCGACTCGGCTTAGATCGGCTCCTCCCGATTCCCCTCCCCTCATGTTGTCTCGTGGCGGTCCGGAGCGCCTCAGGTATGCTTCAACTCACCTGCTCTGAAAATATCTCTAACTCCGCTGTGACAGAAGTGATATTAAACTTTAATTCTATTTTTAATGTCTAAAAACTCGTCTCATCCTCACTTTATACCTTTACTATCACGAAAAGTCATTACATGTTCCAAATATCAGGCTATAGCTTCAAGCTAATAAAGCTATAGGTAATGAATGGCTTTTGTCAGCTAGAAAAATTCGCCCAAATATCACACTAACATAATTAAGTAAAATTAAATTGAATTTTTTTTTTGCGCCAGTCATGTAATTAAACATTGCTAACGCCACGCAATGATGTTACTCGTGAGATTAGCACATTTGCTGTTTTGTGCTAGCATCTTGCCTGTAATATATTGCTTTTTCTTAATATGCTAGCGTCATATACAGGTTTGTGTGAAGGTTTAGATGCTAGCTACATACGTTCATTTCACTTCTCATACTAACAAGGTGCTTTTGTGCATTTTAATTAAGCTAGCATTTCATGTTTGGTAGAATTGATTTACTTGCTAGCATTTCCTTCGGTTCGTATGTGCTAGCTGCCAGTCACTACTCGATCCGTACCGAAAATGCGATTTGTACTGCACACGTGCGGAAATGCGTCCACTTGTTGTCTGAAGTATGACGAAACTATTTACAGCAGTTTATTTATAATAATAGCATTGTTGTAATGCTAATAACATAATGTCATAATGTGTAATGTTTGTGCATGCGCAGAACGAAACTTGAGTTTCAAATCGCGGATCAAATCGTGTTTCCGCTACTACATATCGAGTAGTGACAACTTGCTAGCATTTCATGTGGCTTGTCGCTCCCTGACATTTGTGCTAGTCATGTGCTAGCTGCCTAAAATGTCAGCATTTCATCTTTGCTAGCAGCAGAACTGTTTTCACTAGCAGCTGTCTCATGACATACTTTGTGTTAAGACTTGTGCTAGAAGTTATGCCATAATTTTATTGGTGTAACGCTAATTATTAGCTTCTTCCACTAATTACTAACTTCTGCTAATAATCAGCTTCTTCTGCTAATAATTAGCTAATCCCTGAATATGTGTTTAAGATGATTTTTCCTGAGGTGATTGTACTGTTCCAGAGCTGAACAGTGTTAACGCAGCACTTCATTACGAGTTTGTTGTGAGTCCTGTGCAGGCTGCCTGGGCTGCGCCAGTGATTGGGTTACATTGTGGGTGACAACCAGCTCAGTGTCACGCGCTAGGCTAGTCATTGCGGTGACCTCCTCCTCCTCGTAAGCAGAGCAGCCTAGCAGGAATAATTTATAAGCAGCACCTCGGCACTTCAATTTAGCTTCATCCCCTGAGCAGGGCCCCGGGGGCTCGACTCGACAAAGCAACAACACGGCTGCTGAACTTTTGATCCGATGAATACTTCATGACGGATTTGATTACAAACACAAGGCCTTTTATTAGATGAGTTCAGTGTCTGGCTGCGAAAAGGGCGCCCGCCGTAGCAATGTAGCGCTCAGACATTTCTGATGTTAGCATCACGCTAATCACTGATCATCTCACACAAAGCCATTAACTGTGGCTGCTTGCGTCAGAGCCGAATTCACACAGACAATTAGCTGTCTCGTGCTAATCAGTGCACACTCAGCTAGCTAATCTTCCTCGTGCTAATGGCTAATCACTTCAAACATTCCTTCCCGACACTGAGAAATCTACATCATGCTAATGGCTAATCACACCATGTTTTTTAAACATCTGTGCAAACCGAAAAACTATCTGTTCTTTTTGTTCTTTCTCAGTTTGTTCTAGGCGCTTAGAACCTTGAACCTAGCATGTTTATAGCTAATTCTTTAAAATTGGAATCACAACTCCAGGTTCATGCTAATCGCTAATCATTTCCCTCTCAGCTTTTAACAAAAAAACACACCATGCTTATTAAAATTCACAATTCACTCAATTGCGCTAATCTCCTGAGAATTAGCTTTGTATAAAGTTTAAATATCTTGCTAATTACCAATCGTTTCATTCTTGACTGGCTGTTAAAAAAAATTATTATTATTATTAATAATAATGCTAATCACCTCACACCTTGCTATCAGAACATCTTTAAGGCTAATTCTGTGATGATCACTTTACCACTGATTAGCTGTCATGGAATTTGTTGAGTGATTGGCGATTAGCATGGGGATGAGCGCTAAGAGTTAAAGAAACATGGTGTGATTTTGGTGTGGAACAGCAAGCTGAGGGTGATATAATTAGCCGTTAGCATGAAGCTGGGGTAACAAACATCTTGGGCTCTGTTGAAGAATTAGCCTTAAGAGTTAATTCCCTTGCTAATGGCTAATCACTCAACAAACCATTCCATATTTATGGTCATTTTTTAACATATAGAATCCATCTTTTAAGCTAATTGCAAATTTTCTTCAGACTTATTTAAAAAAAAAAGTTTATGATATATACATATATATATATTTTACTTTTAGAATCCCCGCTAATTTTTGTTGCAGTGATTTTATTTGGTTTGTTACCATGGTGATGAGAAAGAAAGTTTGAAGTTAGTTAGACTGGCTTGCCATTGGCTTGTTATCTTGTTAGCAAACACCAGTTTTGCTTTTTGCACTGAAATCAGATGGAGACGATTTAAGAAGGCATCAGCGCACGTTCCTCTGGTTCCTCTGGTTCCTCCAGGCAGAAGACTTCATCTAAGTAACATGTGTAAGACTAAGTAACGTGTGTTTTTTTTCCTGTTTTTCCTAACCGGTTGCTATGCTAACACTGATGTTCAAGCTACCTAATATTTCTGCTAATTACTTCATTTATTTTAGACAGGAAGCCATTTTGTTTTTTTGCTCAAATTCGGAACAGGATATATATATATATATATATATATACGCTAACTGCTAATCGTTTCACCCTCGATTAGCTGTTCTAAAAAGAAATCGCACATTTATGCTAATTTCTTAACAACCTCTTGCTAAGCGCTAAGCCAGGATAATGGTATATTCTTTGTCATTTAGAGTCCTCCCTCCTTCATGCTAATCGCTAATCACTTCAGCCTTGACTAACTGTTATGAAATTGCCAATTAGAAGGCTAATTATTTCAAATGGTGTTTAATTGCTAATCTGTTACAGTGACCACACCGTGTCTGAGGCAGATTAGTTAAAAAATCTCAAGTTTGCTAACTGCTAATCACCTCACCCTTAACTAACTGGCTTAATTATAAGGCTGAAATGTTAACGTTTAGAGGTTAATTTTTTATCACTCATGGTTGAACAGATGCTCTTGAGTCATGGTAACTAACATTGTTTAACATTTAGAGTCTAGCTGCTTGCTAACTGCTAATCTGTTCACCCCTGACTAGCGGTTATAGGAAGAATGTTGTGTTTATGGTGTGCTTTTTGTGTTTGTTTGTTTGTTGACTTTTAAACTTCTGCTACTCACATCACACATGGACCATGCTTATG
>NC_080710.1:2758279-2768279 GCF_019097595.1 Hemibagrus wyckioides | reverse complement strand
TTATATAGTTTTAGTTCACTTTATGTAAATAGTTTTAAGTCACTTGTTGTCCTAGGTTTCTCAGCAGTTTATTCCTCTTCCTCCTCTTCCTCCTCCTCCTCCTCCTCCATGTCACGTTAGCGTCTGTTTTATTCGGTTTACTTTGGTGGCCATGTTCGGCTCTAATACAATTTGATCAACACACTGGAGACAAATCGAATTGTGCGTAAGTGGAGAGGACGTGTGTGTGTGTGTCTATGCGTGTGTCTGTGTGTGTGTGTGTGTGTGTGTGTGAATATCCACTGCCATCCGTTACTCTCCTCTAATGAAATATAAATATCCATTAGCTGTGATTTGTGTGACAGCAAATTGCTCCGGAGCAAATCATCACTTTCATCATGGAGCAGAGAGACAGAGAGAGAGAGAGAGAGACGGAGAAAGAGAGAGGGAAGGAAGAGGGAGACCTGAGAGAGAGAGAGAGAGAGAGAGAGAGAGAGAGAGATGGAGAAAGGGAGAGAGAAGGAAGAGGGAGACCTGAGAGAGAGAGAGAGAGAGAGAGAGAGAGATGGAAGAAGAGAGAGAGAGAGAGAGAGAGAGAGAGAGAGAGAGAGAGAGAGATGGAAGAAGAGAGAGAGAGAGAGAGAGACAGAAAGAAGAGGGAGACCTGAGAGAGAGAGAGAGAGAGAGAAAGAGAGAGAGAGAGAGAGAGAGAGAGAGAGAGAAGGACAGAAGGACAGAAGGACAGAGAGACAGAAAGAAGAGGGAGACCTGAGAGAGAGAGAGAGAGAGAGAGAGAGACAGGCAGAAGGAGAGAGAGAGACTATTCTTTCTGAAGTGTGTTAAATAGTGAAGACATGGAGCAGTTGTTCTCTTGAGTCTTCTTTATAAAGGAGATCTTCTGTTGAAATCTAGATGTTGGTGTGTGAATGTTTCTTCTTCAGACACATGTTTATTGTTCTTCTTTATTCTTTAGGGTGAGATGAAATGGTGGAGCTGGGAGTAAAGCTCTGTGAGGTGGTGATATGGTCAGTAAGTAGTGGTGGAGCTGGGAGTAAAGCTCTGTGAGGTGGTGATATGGTCAGTAAGTAGTGGTGGAGCTGGGAGTAAAGCTCTGTGAGGTGGTGATATGGTCAGTAAGTAGTGGTGGAGCTGGGAGTAAAGCTCTGTGAGGTGGTGATATGGTCAGTAAGTAGTGGTGGAGCTGGGAGTAAAGCTCTGTGAGGTGGTGATATGGTCAGTAAGTAGTGGTGGAGCTGGGAGTAAAGCTCTGTGAGGTGGTGATATGGTCAGTAAGTAGTGGTGGAGCTGGGAGTAAAGGTCTGTGAGGTGGTGATATGGTCAGTAAGTAGTGGTGGAGCTGGGAGTAAAGCTCTGTGAGGTGGTGATATGGTCAGTAAGTAGTGGTGGAGCTGGGAGTAAAGCTCTGTGAGGTGGTGATAAGGTCAGTAAGTAGTGGTGGAGCTGGGAGTAAAGCTCTGTGAGGTGGTGATATGGTCAGTAAGTAGTGGTGGAGCTGGGAGTAAAGCTCTGTGAGGTGGTGATATGGTCAGTAAGTAGTGGTGGAGCTGGGAGTAAAGCTCTGTGAGGTGGTGATATGGTCAGTAAGTAGTGGTGGAGCTGGGAGTAAAGCTCTGTGAGGTGGTGATAAGGTCAGTAAGTAGTGGTGGAGCTGGGAGTAAAGCTCTGTGAGGTGGTGATATGGTCAGTAAGTAGTGGTGGAGCTGGGAGTAAAGCTCTGTGAGGTGGTGATATGGTCAGTAAGTAGTGGTGGAGCTGGGAGTAAAGCTCTGTGAGGTGGTGATATGGTCAGTAAGTAGTGGTGGAGCTGGGAGTAAAGCTCTGTGAGGTGGTGATATGGTCAGTAAGTAGTGGTGGAGCTGGGAGTAAAGGTCTGTGAGGTGGTGATATGGTCAGTAAGTAGTGGTGGAGCTGGGAGTAAAGCTCTGTGAGGTGGTGATAAGGTCAGTAAGTAGTGTTCAGGTGGCAGCAGTATCTGGATCTGGCAGTGTGCTTCTCTCTTTCCATGCCGCTGATGTGAAGGAGGCTGCGGCCGAACCTCTGGCCGAGGAACGCTCTCCTCTTTTGTCCTTTTAAATGTTATAATTAGCCAAACAAGCGTGAGTCCTGTGGAGCTGGATGCTTATCTCCTCCTCCATCACTGGACACGGTGTTGAAAAGCAGGGCAGGGCGTTGTGTAATGAATACACTCACCCGTCCGGTGATACGGCTAACGGCATGCTAACGTGATATGGCTAACGCCACGCTAATGTGATACGGCTAACGTGATGTGGGCTAATGTGAGACGCAGTGCAACTGAAGGTTAAAACCCATATCCCCCCGAGTGCTCCAGGTCTCTGAGTCAGAACACTCGCTCCACTAGCACTTAGCCTTAATTAATGCACTCACTCTCTCTCTCTCTCTCTCTCTCTGTGTTGTGTGTTTTGTGTGTGGGTGTGTGTTGTGTGTGTGTGTTGTGTGTTGTGTGTGTGATGTGTGTGTGTGTATGCGTTGTGTGTGTGGGTGTGGGTGTAACATCATGAAAGAAATCAAAAGTATTAATAACACCTGAAGAATATTATTCCTTTGTCTTTCTTTCTTTCTTTCTTTCTTTCTTTCTTTCTTTCTTTCTTTCTATATTATTTTTCATTCTCTCTCTCTCTCTCTCCTTCTGCTGAACTTTATTTCCCTCTTCCTTTCATCCCCACTCTGCTTTTTCTTTCTTTCTTTCTTTCTTTCTTTCTTTCTTTCTTTCTTTCTTTCTTTCTTTCTATATTATTTTTCATTCTCTCTCTCTCTCTCTCTCCTTCTGTTGAACTTTATTTCCCTCTTCCTTTCATCCCCACTCTGCTTTTTCTTTCTTTCTCTTCCCCTTTTTTAACCTTGTTCTTTCTTTTTATTTTTGCTGGTTGTTTCTTCTTTTGCTTTCTTTCTTTCTCAGTTGCTGCTTCCTCTCTGTTATCTCTCTCTCTCTCTCTCTCACTGTCAGGAGGAAAATGAATGTGATGTCACGGGTTACATGATGGATGTTAATGTGTTTTTCTCCCTCAGACTCTGTGAAGCTGGTGATGTTCTAATAACGATGCTGAGGCTGAAATGATAAGGAACTGTGAATGAGACGGAGCCGAGAGCAGGGGGGCAGGGGGAGGTAAGTGATGATCTTGTCCACTTCCTCTCATCCACTCCACCTACACTAATCACTAATTAATGAAGAAAATGAACACACAGGCAGACTGGGGTAGAGAGCTGGGGTCCAGTGTAGGTCCAGTGTGGGGGCAGTGTAGGTCCAGTGTGGGGGCAGTGTTGGTCCTGTGTGGGGGCAGTGTAGGTCCAGTGTTGGGGCAGTGTAGGTCCAGTGTGGGGGCAGTGTTGGTCCTGTGTGGGGGCAGTGTTGGTCCTGTGTGGGAGGTATCATTGGGGCACTGATGATCCTGTGTTGGGGCAGCCAAGGGCAATGTTGGTCTTGTGTGGGGGGCAGTGTTTTGGCAGTTTTGGTCCTATGTTGGGGGCAGAGTTTGGGCAGTTTTGGTCCTGTGGGAGGGGCAGTATTGGAGAAGTTTTGGTCCTATGTTGGGGGCAGAGTTGGCCCTGGGGGGCAGTGTTTGGGCAGTTTTGGTCCTAGGTAGGGGCAGTGGAGGGGCAGAGTTGGTCCTGTGAGGAGGCAGCGGAGGGGAAGAGTTGGCCCTGTGGGGGGGCAGTGTTGGTCCTGTGTGGGAGGTATCATTGGGGCACTGATGATCCTGTGTTGGGGCAGCCAAGGGCAATGTTGGTCTTATGTGGGGGGCAGTGTTGGGGGAGGGGCAGCATTGGAGAAGTTTTGGTCCTATGTTGGGGGCTAGAGTTTGGGCAGTTTTGGTCCTATGTGGGGGCAGTGGAGGGACAGAATTGGTCCTGTGTAGGAAAAGTCGAGGGTCAGTGTTGGTCCTGTGTGGGGGCAAAGAAGGGCCAGAGTTGGTCCTGAGGGAGCAGTGTTTGGGCAGTTTTGGTCCGATGTGGGGGCAGTGTTTGGGCAGAGTTGGTCCTGTGTGGGGAAGCTGGAGGGGCAGATTTGGTCCTGTGTGGGGGCAGTGGAGGAGCAGAGTTGGACCTGGGGGGGGCAGTGGAGGGGCAGACTTGGTTCTTTGGCAGGGGCAGTGGGGGGAAAGTGGAGATTTATTTTCTTTGTTATCATTCTGTAGGTTTCATGTTCAGATTTGAAACAAAATATTTCTTAGTGTTTTTATCTAACTACCTTCACATTAACCTGCTGGAGGTCTGGAACATGTTTTTTTTTTGCTCTAAATCTTCAGATTGAATCAAATCTGCAATCAAATCTTCAGATTGAATCTCCTTTAATCTTTCTGTCTTTAATCATGTTCCTGATGACGTTTGTACAGGTTGTTGCTCATCACTTAGCCTAGTTACGGCTGTGTATCCGGAGCGTGAATTAGCCTTGTACAGTGCTAGCATCCCCGTAGCGTGGCTCCAATCCCACTCTGATAAACTCTCGCTCATCCCTGTGAAAAACATGAATATTCACTTGTTTTCGGGGAGTAACGAGGGAGACATCAGCGCTCAGATCTCTGTAGGACACTTGTCTCTTTTTCATTCGAATTGATGCGCTGACGGCTTTGTTCGCCGCGTGCTGCATTTTCAGCCTCTTGATATTTACATTTTTCCGTAAGAACAAAGCCGGCGTATGTCAGGAGCCTCATTACACAGCTTAGAAAAGTTCTGAAAACGTTAGCGTGTGTAATTAAAGTCGAGGAAAGTTCTAATAGAGCCATCTATCTGTCTGTTTTTCTGGTCAAATTTAGATTTTTCTGTTCCTTTCTATGCTAACAACAAATATTAGCATGTTTAATTTGGAGAAAACACACAACACAAGATTTTGTTGCCTTCAGTCACGTTAGCATAGGCAGCAAAATAAGCGTAGCATAATCTCTGGGTTCATCTCTGTACTCTAATGCAAATTCAACTGATATAATGCTACGTAATATCTACAGTGCTAGTCATAGTGTTAGCTGTTTCACTACAAAGCTGAGTCAACAGGTGACTACCATTACCATCATGCTAGCTACAGTGTTAGCCTTTTTAACTTTAATGCTAGCTCAGGATTTTAATCTTTTACTCTAATTCAGGTTAGGTTAGTGGGATTAGCCAGTTTGGTATGAAAACAAGACGTGAAATGTCAACATTTACCTCAGAAATATTGGGAAATTATGCTGATTATCTAGCAATGAGCATATTTCTGTAAACGTTTGTGTGTTTATTGTTTCAGCTTCTGTGATGCTAACATCAAAGCTAAAAAAACTTTCTTTCTAGCTCTTATTTAAATAAAAAAAAACAGCTAAGAAGACACAAACATTGTGCTTGATGAGTTTTTTATTAAACTCTGACTTAATGTTTATTAAAGACAGTTGAGGTGTTAGCATGTACGGCAGTTAGCATGTATCATATTTATGCTAACTGCTAGAAACAGCATTTCAGGCTGTGAGGGAAAGAAAGAAAGAAAAAAATAGACTTAAAGTTAGATAAGTACTGTATTTACAGCCACTCTACTGAAGCGCAATCTCTCAACAGGCACCTCACACACACACACACACACACACACAGTGTAGGGTTTAAATAAGGCTGTCTGAATCAGGTCTGATAAAGAGGCGCTGGAACCCACGCCATAAATAAACGCTGCAGTTGCATTTTAAGGTGATAAATATTACAGAAGCAAGCAGAACCATATTTAAAACACTCCACGCTCTTCCCGCCGAGAGATTAAGATCCTCTCCGTTTAAAGATAATCAATTGTTTTATTTTATTCGGCCTCAGCCGGGGCCGGCATAACAGACTCTAATAAACGCCGGAGATCTGCGCGCCATTAATCTACATGTTCTGGAAATGTAGGCAATTGTCAAAGTGCAGCCGGTGGATATTCCATCACGCGTGCAATTGGCTTTTCTCCCGCTGCACAATTCATTTGCGGCGTAATGCGCCCAATAAAAATGTATTCCGACCGCTCTATTGATTGTGAAATAGCTTAATCTCCAGCAGCAGAAAGAGATGAATATGGCCATTTTCTCCCGCGAGTACTGTTTTACTCCATCCTCACATGAATTATCACTGCACACGGCCCAGAGCCACAGAATACCAGGACTACAGAAAACTGGAGGGAGAGGGAGAGGGAGGGGGTGAGAGACAGAGAGAGAGAGAGAGAGAGAGAGGGATGAAGGAGAGAGAGAAGGATGAGAGAGGAATGAGAGAGCGAGAGAGAGTGAGAAGGATGAAGGACAGAGAGAGAGAGAGGGATAAAGGAGAGAGAGGCAGAGAGATAGAGAGAGAGAGAGAGAGAGAGAGAGAGAGGGATAAGAAAGGAATGAGAGAGCGAGAATGAGAGACCGAGAGTGAGAAGGATGAAGGGGGGGGGTAAAGGAGAGAGAGAGGGATAAGAGAGGGATAAGAGAGAGAGGGGGATAAGAGAGAGAGAGAGTGGAGTGTGTGTGTTGTGTATCAGGTTTTGTTGTGTGTGCTGAGAGGCCTGTGGCTTAGGCCATTACAGTAGGTTGGCGTTGAGTGTGTACAGTGTGTGTGTAGTGTATGCTGTGTGTGTAGTGTAACTAGAGTGTATAGTATTCAGTGTGTACAGTGTGTGTATATTTGTGTGTGTAGTGTATCTAGAATGTGTAGTATACACATTGTGTGTGTACAGTGTGTGTAGTGTATTTAACATGTAGGGCATGTGTGTGCTGACATTTGTATAGCAGGTAGACAGTGAAGTGTATATGTAGTGTGCTGTGTGTGTGTGTGTGGGTATATGTGTGTGTGTGAGTGTGTAGTGCACTAACCTACTGTATAATGTGCACTAGGGCAGATTTAGGATGGAATGTTTCAGTCCCTCATTGTTACTTTACTCCATTATCTGCAGCCATCTAGTGTCAGCTCTGTGCTCATAGCAGAGATCTAACAGAATGAAATGTGTGTGAAGTGTGGGAAGATCCTACACTGGACACACACAGTGTCCTATATAGTGAGCAGGGTGTGTGGTTTGGGACACATCCACAGTGTCCTATATAGTGAACAGGGTGTATGGTTTGGGACACATCCACAGTGTCCTATATAGCGAGCAGGGTGTGTGGTTTGGGACACATCCACAGTGTCCTATATAGTGAACAGGGTGTGTGGTTTGGGACACGTCCACAGTGGCCTATATAGTGAACAGGGTGTGTGGTTTGGGACACGTCCACAGTGGCCTATATAGTGAACAGAGGGTGTGGTTTGGGACACGTCCACAGTGGCCTATATAGTGAACAGAGGGTGTGGTTTGGGACACGTCCACAGTGTCCTATATAGTGAGCAGGGTGTGTGGTTTGGGACACGTCCACAGTGGCCTATATAGTGAGCAGGGTGTGTGGTTTGGGACACATCCACAGTGTCCTATATAGCGAGCAGGGTGTGTGGTTTGGGACACATCCACAGTGTACTATATAGTGAACAGGGTGTGTGGTTTGGGACACGTCCACAGTGGCCTATATAGTGAACAGGGTGTGTGGTTTGGGACACGTCCACAGTGGCCTATATAGTGAACAGGGTGTGTGGTTTGGGACATGTCCACAGTGTCCTATATAGTGAACAGGGTGTGTGGTTTGGGACACATCCACAGTGGCCTATATAGCGGACAGGGTGTGTGGTTTGGGACACGTCCACAGTGGCCTATAGAGCGAGCAGGGTGTGTGGTTTGGGACACATCCACAGTGGCCTATATAGCGAGCAGGGTGTGTGGTTTGGGACACTTTCACAGTGTCCTATATAGTGAACAGGGTGTGTGGTTTGGGACACATCCACAGTGGCCTATATAGCGAGCAGGGTGTGTGGTTTGGGACACTTTCACAGTGTCCTATATAGTGAACAGGGTGTGTGGTTTGGGACACATCCACAGTGGCCTATATAGCGAGCAGGGTGTGTGGTTTGGGACACTTTCACAGTGGCCTATATAGTGAACAGGGTGTGTGGTTTGGGACACGTCCACAGTGGCCTATATAGCGGACAGGGTGTGTGGTTTGGGACACGTCCACAGTGGCCTATAGAGCGAGCAGGGTGTGTGGTTTGGGACACTTTCACAGTGTCCTATATAGTGAACAGGGTGTGTGGTTTGGGACACATCCACAGTGGCCTATATAGCGAGCAGGGTGTGTGGTTTGGGACACTTTCACAGTGTCCTATATAGTGAACAGGGTGTGTGGTTTGGGACACATCCACAGTGGCCTATATAGAGAGCAGGGTGTGTGGTTTGGGACACTTTCACAGTGTCCTATATAGTGAACAGGGTGTGTGGTTTGGGACACATCCACAGTGGCCTATATAGCGAGCAGGGTGTGTGGTTTGGGACACTTTCACAGTGTCCTATATAGTGAACAGGGTGTGTGGTTTGGGACACATCCACAGTGGCCTATATAGCGAGCAGGGTGTGTGGTTTGGGACACTTTCACAGTGTCCTATATAGTGAACAGGGTGTGTGGTTTGGGACACATCCACAGTGGCCTATATAGAGAGCAGGGTGTGTGGTTTGGGACACGTCCACAGTGGAATTATGTTGTGGTGTGGAGATTCCTCAGTAGGACCTGACTTCAGTGAAAGGTCAAGCAGGAAAGGAAGTGTGAGAGGAATGTTTTACCCCAAGTGTGTGTGTGTGTGTGTGTGTGTGTGAGAAATGTTACGTTAGTATCTTCACTAGGCCAGTTCCTTCCCAAGCTCACCTGTAGTACTGCAGGGAATCTGTGGTAGGGGCCTTCACCTGCACTGAAGACCCACCCACTGCCCAGGAGGCAAACAAGTCCTGTCAGGGGAGACGCCATTAATCAGCTTCAATACCCCACACAGAGTAAAGAGAGCGTGCACACACACACACACACACACACACACACACACACATACACACACTTACACACACAAATATAGCTTTGTAGCTCCATCTCAAATCACACATGGCATGTACTACAGTACAAAAAGGGCCAAGATGTAACCATGGCAACAACAATCACGAGCTACAGTGTGGGAAAGAACACACACTGAGATGTAAAAATAACAATAAACAACAAACAAACAAATATGGGCTGAAAAAAATAAACACACTATGAAGTAACCATGGCAACAACAAACACAGGCTACAGTGTAACAAACACACACAGACTATAGTGTGGGGGGAAAAACACACTTTGATACTTAAACATAACGATGAACAACAAACAAACATGGGCTAAAAAATACAAACACTCACTGAGAGGTAACCATGGCAACAACAAACACACACACACACACACACACACACACACACACACAGACTACAGTATTTAAAAAAAACATAAAGCACATACGCAAAGGCTGACAACATTCATTAGCTACAGTGTGGGAAAGAACACACTCTGAGACCTAAACATAACAATAAACTACAAACAAACGAAGAAACATGGGTTCAAACAAAATACAAACATGCTCTAAGAGGTAACCATGGCAACAACAATCAAAGGTAACATTGTAACAAACAAACACACTACAATATTAAAAAACCACACACACAAGCAAAGGCCAAGATGTAACCATGGTAACAACAAACACGGCTACAATGTAACATACACACACATACACACACACACACTACAGTATAAAAAACACACAAGTAAAGGCAAGGTTGTAACCATGGCAACAACAAACATGGGTTAAACAAATAAAAGACGCTCTGAGAAGTAACCATAGCAACAACAAACAGTACAATAAAAAAAAAACCACACACAAGCAAAGGATGAGATGTAACCATGGCAACAACACAGTCTACAGTGTAGAAAAAAGACAAACACAGGCTACAGTGTGAATACAACCACACCCTAATCTGTAACCATGGCAACAGATGACTCAATTTAAATCATGTTACATCACTGATGATTAGAGTCAGTTTCATTTCGTCACACGAGTTGAAATAGAAACAGAAGAGAAAGGTAGATGAGGTGTACTCAGGTACTCCGTCACCTCCCCCGCTGTGGGTCGAGGGTTCGAGCAA
>NC_080710.1:2733279-2750779 GCF_019097595.1 Hemibagrus wyckioides | reverse complement strand
CAAGGCCACACTCACTCTGACCAGGTCACACTCACTCTGACCAGACCACTCCCACTCTGACAAGGCCACACTCACTCTGACAAGGCCATACTCACTCTGACCAGACCACTCCCACTCTGACAAGGCCACACTCACTCTGACAAGGCCACACTCACTCTGACAAGGCCACACTCACTCTGACCAGGTCACACTCACTCTGACAAGGCCATACTCACTCTGACCAGACCACTCCCACTCTGACAAGGCCACACTCACTCTGACAAGGCCATACTCACTCTGACCAGGTCACACTCACTCTGACCAGGTCACACTCACTCTGACCAGGTCACACTCACTCTGACCAGGTCACACTCACTCTGACCAGACCACTCCCTCTCTGACAAGGCCACACTCACTCTGACCAGGTCACACTCACTCTGACCAGACCACTCCCTCTCTGACAAGGCCACACTCACTCTGACCAGGTCACACTCACTCTGACCAGACCACTCCCACTCTGACAAGGCCACACTCACTCTGACAAGGCCATACTCACTCTGACCAGGTCACACTCACTCTGACCAGACCACTCCCTCTCTGACCAGACCACTCCCACTCTGACAAGGCCATACTCACTCTGACCAGGTCACACTCACTCTGACCAGACCACTCCCACTCTGACCAGACCACTCCCACTCTGACAAGGCCACACTCACTCTGACCAGGTCACACTCACTCTGACCAGACCACTCCCACTCTGAGAAGGCCACACTCACTCTGACAAGGCCATACTCACTCTGACCAGGTCACACTCACTCTGACCAGACCACTCCCACTCTGACAAGGCCACACTCACTCTGACCAGGTCACACTCACTCTGACAAGGCCACACTCACTCTGACCAGGTCACACTCACTCTGACAAGGCCACACTCACTCTGACCAGGTCACACTCACTCTGACAAGGCCATACTCACTCTGACCAGGTCACACTCACTCTGACCAGACCACTCCCACTCTGACAAGGCCACACTCACTCTGACAAGGCCACACTCACTCTGACCAGACCACTCCCACTCTGAGAAGGCCACACTCACTCTGACCAGGTCACACTCACTCTGACCAGACCACTCCCACTCTGACCAGACCACACTCACTCTGACCAGGCCACACTCACTCTGACCAGACCACTCCCACTCTGACAAGGCCACACTCACTCTGACCAGACCACTCCCACTCTGAGAAGGCCACACTCACTCTGACAAGGCCATACTCACTCTGACCAGACCACTCCCACTCTGACAAGGCCACTCCCTCTCTGACTAGTCCACATTCAGTCTGACTAGACCACTCCCACTCTGACAAGGCCACACTCATTCTGACCAGACCACTCCCACTCTGACAAGGCCACACTCACTCTGACCAGACCACTCCCACTCTGACAAGGCCACACTCACTCTGACCAGACCACTCCCACTCTGACAAGGCCATACTCACTCTGACCAGGTCACACTCACTCTGACCAGGTCACACTCACTCTGACCAGACCACTCCCTCTCTGACAAGGCCACACTCACTCTGACCAGGTCACACTCACTCTGACCAGGTCACACTCACTCTGACAAGGCCACACTCACTCTGACCAGGTCACACTCACTCTGACAAGGCCACACTCACTCTGACCAGGTCACACTCACTCTGACAAGGCCACACTCACTCTGACCAGGTCACACTCACTCTGACAAGGCCACACTCACTCTGACCAGACCACTCCCACTCTGACAAGGCCATACTCACTCTGACCAGGTCACACTCACTCTGACCAGGTCACACTCACTCTGACCAGACCACTCCCTCTCTGACAAGGCCACACTCACTCTGACCAGGTCACACTCACTCTGACAAGGCCACACTCACTCTGACCAGGTCACACTCACTCTGACAAGGCCACACTCACTCTGACCAGGTCACACTCACTCTGACAAGGCCACACTCACTCTGACCAGGTCACACTCACTCTGACAAGGCCATACTCACTCTGACCAGGTCACAATCACTCTGACAAGGCCATACTCACTCTGACCAGACCACTCCCACTCTGACAAGGCCATACTCACTCTGACCAGACCACTCCCACTCTGACAAGGCCATACTCACTCTGACCAGACCACTCCCACTCTGACAAGGCCACACTCACTCTGACAAGGCCATACTCACTCTGACCAGACCACTCCCACTCTGACAAGGCCATACTCACTCTGACCAGGTCACACTCACTCTGACCAGGTCACACTCACTCTGACCAGACCACTCCCTCTCTGACAAGGCCACACTCACTCTGACCAGGTCACACTCACTCTGACAAGGCCACACTCACTCTGACCAGGTCACACTCACTCTGACAAGGCCACACTCACTCTGACCAGGTCACACTCACTCTGACAAGGCCATACTCACTCTGACCAGGTCACAATCACTCTGACAAGGCCATACTCACTCTGACCAGACCACTCCCACTCTGACAAGGCCATACTCACTCTGACCAGACCACTCCCACTCTGACAAGGCCATACTCACTCTGACCAGACCACTCCCACTCTGACAAGGCCACACTCACTCTGACAAGGCCATACTCACTCTGACCAGACCACTCCCACTCTGACAAGGCCACACTCACTCTGACCAGGTCACACTCACTCTGACCAGACCACACTCACTCTGACCAGACCACTCCCACTCTGACAAGGCCACACTCACTCTGACAAGGCCACACTCACTCTGACCAGACCACACTCACTCTGACCAGACCACTCCCACTCTGACAAGGCCACACTCACTCTGACAAGGCCATACTCACTCTGACCAGGTCACACTCACTCTGACCAGACCACTCCCACTCTGACCAGACCACTCCCACTCTGACAAGGCCACACTCACTCTGACCAGACCACACTCACTCTGACCAGACCACTCCCACTCTGACAAGGCCACACTCACTCTGACCAGGCCACACTCACTCTGACCAGACCACACTCACTCTGACCAGGTCACACTCACTCTGACCAGACCACTCCCACTCTGACCAGGTCACACTCACTCTGACCAGACCACTCCCACTCTGACAAGGCCACACTCATTCTGACCAGACCACTCCCACTCTGACAAGGCCACACTCACTCTGACCAGGCCACTCCCACTCTGACAAGGCCACACTCACTCTGACCAGACCACTCCCACTCTGACAAGGCCATACTCACTCTGACCAGGTCACACTCACTCTGACCAGGTCACACTCACTCTGACCAGACCACTCCCTCTCTGACAAGGCCACACTCACTCTGACAAGGCCATACTCACTCTGACCAGGTCACACTCACTCTGACCAGGTCACACTCACTCTGACCAGACCACTCCCACTCTGACAAGGCCACACTCACTCTGACAAGGCCACACTCACTCTGACCAGGTCACACTCACTCTGACCAGACCACTCCCACTCTGACAAGGCCACACTCACTCTGACCAGGTCACACTCACTCTGACAAGGCCACACTCACTCTGACCAGACCACTCCCACTCTGACCAGGTCACACTCACTCTGACAAGGCCACACTCACTCTGACCAGGTCACACTCACTCTGACAAGGCCATACTCACTCTGACCAGGTCACACTCACTCTGACAAGGCCACACCCACTTTGACCAGACCACACTCACTCTGACCCCCCCCCAACCAGAGCCTTCCATGTCCATTATATATATGTATATGTATATATGATTTGATTGACGGTGAAGCAAAGTAACCTATTTTTTAATAATTTTTAAGAAGTTATTTTTTAATCCAAAAACATATCCAATTAACCATTCCCAAAACTAATAATTAATAATAATAATAATAATAATCATCATCATTTACTTTCACAAGTAACGTCAATCACACAATATCGTCAGTATAGAAAATAAATGTAAACATTTTTTAAAAACACACTTTTTCTTCTTTGCATGATCGGCAGGAAGTCAGGACGACGCAACTTCCTGTAAGGGATTACTCCAGATATTTCCCAGGTGTAGATACGTTCAGCTAGTGGCTGAGGGACTGATCCGAACCTCAAGCAGTGGAGAGGAGAAACCGAGACGCCGCTCGCTTCCTGCTGCTCACACTCGAGTGTCCCTAGATAGTGAAGAGGAGCTACGATAACGCTCCCATTCTGATGGAAATTACAGAACCAGCTTTGATAATTATATTACTCCTTTTCTCGCCACTCGCCTTTTATTACACTCCGTCTGCGATATTAAGTCGTACATTGTTGAATTATTAGCTCTTTATTGTCGCCGCCACAAAACCTCACACGCAAAATCAGTGTCCTTTTTTTATTTATTTATTTTTAAATAGATATCTCTATATTGTTCCGCGCGCTCCCTTATCAGCACGCGGATGCTATCCGCTTATCGGCGTAATAAAACTAAAGTGCCGGGCAGGAAATTGGAAGCGTCGTCGGACAGGAAATAACTGCGCTCTGTCATCATCTACAGGCCTGAACATGTGTTCATCCACACAATGTCGCCTCTATCTGATGCAGCGGCGCTTTGCTTTTCTTTCTTCTTTCTTTTTTTTTTTTGGTGCTTGGTCAGCACACTCACATAGTCACTCAGTCGTACCCGGATTATTCTCCATCAGACTCCAGAAACTGGAACAAGGGCTGATAGGAGAAAATGTTTTTTATAAATAAATTGATTAATTAGTTGCATAATATAACGTCATTTTTCAATATTTGTTGTTAGAAAATAAATAAATAAAAATAATACAGTAAATAAAAGCTAATTTTATTTATTTATTTTTAAATATTGTGTAGGTTATTCACTTGCTAATGTTTTTAAAAATGGCGCATCCTGGTGCACGAATCTCATTAGCGGGTGCATTATGGGTAATCCAGGCCCAAGGTCCCTAAAAGTTGGGTCCAGGAGATCTGGGATTTTTTTCAGTATGTATTTATTTATTTATTTATTCTGGCTGCATTTCTGCCGCTGTAGTGGATCTGGATCAGGGCTCATGTGTGTTGAGATGCTTTTCTGCTCAGCGCTGATGTACACAGTGGTTATTTTAGCTCCTGTCTGCTTTCCTCTACTTCTCTCACTCCAACATGCTCATAAAACAACCTCTGAGGTGTTTTTTCTACTTCTTCATGTCTGACATTTGGTGTGAACATGAGCTGCAGCTCTTCATCTCGATCTGCACCATGGTGCACTGCGTCGTGATTGGCTGGAGAGCGGCACGGACAAGCAGCTGTTCCTAATAAACTGGCCGGAGTGTTGAAAATCCAAGCCCGTGTGAAACATGTAAACATGCTCTGCACAGTCTGAAACCACGTGTCCGCTCCATGTGTGACTTTTTTCTGTGAACTGATTCCTTATTGATTCATTTATTAATCATTAATTATTAATTAGTTAACGCTGCTATTTTAAAATAGTGTTTCTGAAAGCTGACCCTCTGTGTGTGTGTGTGTGTGTGTCTGTGTGTGTGTGTGTGTCTGTGTGTGTGTGTCTGTGTGTGTGTGTGTGTGTAAACGCTTGTAAGTGACTGACTTTCTCCCCCCGCCCCTTTTGGATATTGCAAGGCTCTGATTGGACGCTGGGATCGCGGCTCATTTGCATATGAATGCGGCGGTGAGATAAGAGGTGTAGAGATGACGCAAGAGCGCCCTCTATCAGGGAGAAATGGGGGAATCTCTTTCTCGCTTTTTCTGTCTCTGACACGAAAACTACTTTATTATCAGGTTTATGTTTTTAAATATATATCTTTTTCATCCAGCGCTGATTTAGATGACAACTGAGAAGTTTAGCTGGATTTTTTTCTTGGAATGTAGTCATAATTATTGTTATTATTAGTTTTCAGTGTTTTAGTATTATCAACAAACATTCATTGTAAATTGTGCGCAAAATGTCCGATGTATGCAGCGTATCAGATATAAATAATCAAATACCAGATAAATCAGATCAAATTTTTTATTGCTATTTTTTTGTAAGATTAAAGATCGTCTGCTTGTGTGAAGAGACTTCTTATTTATATAAAGGAGAAGATATTATTATAGTAGTGTAGTATGCACGCGCACGCATCGTAGCATCACGTATCTGACACGTCGGAGTCCATCATGTGGTTTTAGTAACGCACGTGCAGGCAGAGTGTGTGTGCATTTATTTATTCGTTCATTTATTTAATTTATTTTAATTTTCGTGCTTTTCTTTTCCACCTCCATGTGGATTGTTTTACTTCTTTCTCACTCGCCCATTGTTGCCCTTCGTGAGTGTGTGTGTGAAAGAGAGAGAGAGGGAGAGAGAGAGGGAGATGCGCGAGCTTCGTGGCTTGCATTTGTCTTTTAACTTCGAGATGCACGGCAGCTCTTGGATCAAGTGGCGAGCTTCCCTCGCGCGCGTGCGTGTGTGCGTGCATGCAGGCATATGCATTATATATACATATACATACACGCGCGCGCACACAAACACACACACATCCGCATGCGCGCGACACCGCGGCCCTCACTTCTAATTGATGTAAATAGGAAGCAGAGGCGCGCGCTCGCTGACCTTGTTCCACAGGGTGAGTGACCCCAATTAATCAGAAATCCTTCCAAGATGCTTCAAGCTAATAAATGGCGCTGGGTAAGATTAAAGAAGCGGCGTCAGCGCGCGCGCACACACACACGTGTCCAGAGGCTGACTGAAGGAGGAAAAAAAGAGAGAGACACTGACTTTTCTTTTTAATGACCGTTTGAACATTTCTACCCCAAATTGCATGTCAAATTAACCCCGAAGCCAAAGTAATAATCTGTTAAACTAATCCGCTTTTATTTCGGGTAAATACTCATTACACTCCTAATCCCGGAAGTCGGTGCAGGAATCCTGCGTTTAAAAAAATAACCAGGACATAAACGCAGATATTTCACGATTATAGATTTAAAAAGAAGAAGAAGAAATAATGAATTCGTTTATTAATCTCCTTAAATGCTGTGAGACTCATCACGTGACTTATTAAAACGATTAGCCAATCAGATTCGAGCTCTGTGCTGCCGAGTGTCATGTGCAAAAAATGTCTGAAGTCAATTTTCCAGAAAATAATATTTTTTTGTATATTAGGAATTCTGTAAATTATTATTATAAATTAAAAACAAAAAATATTTTATGAATATTTATTCATAAGTTATTGAAAATTTTGGGGTTTTTTTGGTTTTCGTGCACATTGGTTAAAATTAATAATTTAACTAATTAATAAAGAAATAATAGCATCAATAAAAAAAAGTAGAAAAATATGAATGTCAAAGGGAATATTATTATTATTATTATTATTATTATTATTATTATTATTATTTATTTATTTTTTTTTAATTGATAAATAATTGTTTTTTATTAATTTAGAAAAACAGAATTATGATTCAATAAATAATGCATTTATTTGTTATACAACAAATTTACGTTCAAGAGTGAAATTCATTCATCACTGTTTTTTTTTTGTTAAGACAATTCCAATTTAATAAAATAACTGTTCACTTTACAGCTTATAAATAACTTAGAAAGATGTAAAAACTGCATCTAAGCATTTTAAAATCATTCTCATTTAAAAAGAGCAGTGTAAAAGATCATTAGTAGAAATAATAATAATAATAGTAATAATAATAATAGTAATAATAATAATAATAATAATAATACATTGTTTAAACTTTGCCACTTTTAAAACCAAGAGGAGCAAAACGTCTGAGAGGTGAAACCCAAGCAGGACTGAAAAATTAATGACCAAATGAATTATTGACCTCCGTATCCTAAGGAGCAGGCTCTGGTGATACACCGCGATTAGCATGGCTTTTATTATTATCAGGTATTAGTCACGTCATCCGTCATCCATCATTCACACTGGCGTTAGTGTTGGTGTTAGCATGGCGTTTACACACTTTATCCAATTAGCAACAGAGTGACCGTGAAGAAAACACACACCGCAGGAAAGACACTGGATCCCTTACACAAGGTACTGTAACACTCGATCCCTTATTCATGAAGCAACTGAGAGAGAGGGAGGGAGAGGGGGAGGGAGGGGTGGAAAAGATAAGGCACCAATTAAAGGAGGAACAAAAATGTAACGGAAAAAAACAACACACAAACATACAAGCCAGATACAGAACCGGAGATGGCGCCGCTACGGAACAAATTTGTCAGGAACAAAAGGCTTAATTGAAGCGAACCTGTTCCTCGTCTGTCGCTGGCACATTAACCATTCGGAAAGATTCCTATTCAGCCTGAATTATTGACGTGCTGGACCTCTCTCAGGAGCAGCCACCAAACAAAAGAGGTTCACATGACTCGCGCTCCTTTCCAACAGATAAGCAAAACACGGCTGCGGGTTCTAACCGTCTCCACAAGGCCAGTGTGTTTAACACTTCTCCTCTGTTATCCTACCGTCATTCACCTTTAAAAAATATATTCATATAGATATGACTGGGAGTTCAGCAAATCAACAGCTTCCTAACGCAAGTCTCTTCACCAATCAGAAGCCAGCTCACTCAGGAAGCACTGACCGTCATCGTTTGTTTATTTCCCTCCTGTCGCACATTCGAACTCTTTTGCACGAGCAGGACGTGATGCTAACATTCAGGGGAACGCGCTATCTGCCCTCTTCCACATACACAACCCTTACAGAAGTCTACCACTATGACTGATTAACAGGTTAAGCCCCTCCCACTCAAACTGCACCCCCTCCCAGTTCTGGCTATGACACTGTCAGGATTTGACCTCGCGATCTTGTTTGTTAACTTTAGCATGAAAGTGCAGCGTTTTTTTTTTTTTTAAATACAGCTGACTAAATTTAATATGTATTATATGCTCAATAATAATAATAATAATAATAATAATAATAATAATAATAATAATAATAATAATAATAATGATAATAGATAATCCTAGAGCAAAGTCAAATTATTATTATATATTATTATTATAAATTTAAAAGAGAAATAAATAAATAAACAAACAAATATCTTAGCATTTTAGGCCATGCCCACTTCCGGTTTAAAGCTACAGGTTGATGACAATCTTTATGTGCTGAAAGAAAAAAAAAAACATGACATATAAGTGTTTTTATTTTTAAAAAGAAATCAAAACCAGGAAAAAGCTGCAACTGTGCTGATTTTCGACTCGGAGAAGTGTCTGGTCTTCAGTGCGGCGCTGGCGTTTTCAGCCTGGAGGAATCCTGACATATTGTTTAGCGTGTAGACTTTTCATTAGCGTATGTTTCTAAAAGGCCTTCTGTGCTACAAGATGAAGACGTCAACTAGCATTCCAGCTCGATACGCGTCCTGGCACAACATCTCCCTTCCTTTCCTGCTTTCCTTCCAATCTTCTCAGGCCTGGGTTGTTTTTTTTTTTCCTCCTCCAACATGGCCGCCAGGAGTGATGAGCAGCATGCTGACAGTTGACATTTACCAGGAGAATCGGCTTGGCACGGTCGATCCCGCTCGGCTCGCAACAACAAAAGAGGTGCAAAAAAAAAAACGCAGAGTGAAAAGGACAAAACAATCCTTTGTGTTTTTTTTGTTTGTTTGTTTGTTTTCTTTTTTTTCTATGTATATGGATGGTTGCCAGCTCCAGGCAAATTTGCTCTTTTTCTTAAAAAAAAAACATTTATTTATTTTTTAACTTTATTTATTTATTTTTTACATATAGAAACACTTTCACTCCTGGCCAATTCCTTTTTTTTTCTCAGCCTTCTTAACCTTTTTTTTTTTAACCTGCGGTGAATTCCCCACGGTTCTCCAGCGCAAACACGAGGAAAAGAAGGTTACTCGGAAGGTTTTGCTGAGCAAACATCAAACGGATATTGTTTTTGACGTCTGGTGAAATCGTCTCAATCCCGAGCGGCGTTCAGGGAATCCGGGGTGCATCAGGGCTCCGTTCGAGGCCCGCTCAAACTTTAATGAATGCAGGCCAGTGCCGCCTTGTCACCTTGGCATATTTTATCATTGATCAAACATTAGTAGGCAGCTGTTGGAAACTTGTAACTGTCTCATCAGCGGAGGCGAAGGGCCTCGGAGGCACCGGCACCAACCTCCCGCCCAGATGCTTCCTCTCCACTTTATTCACCTTCTTGCTTTTTCCTTTTTTAAACTGTCTGTGTGTGTGTGTGTGTGTGTCTGTGTGTGTGTGTGTGTGTGAGAGAGAGAGAGAGAGAGAGAGAGAGAGAGAGCTTTCTGATTTTCTTCCTCATGCTTCTTGTCCATCAGATGCAGTTCAGCTCTCAGACATCATGTTTGATCGTCCTCTGGGTTTCACACACGCAGTTTATTGTGATGACCTTTTATTTTTGTGTGGAAATTTCCAGACGTCTGATGAAGGAATTGTTTTTGTTTGCTTCTGTTCTTCACTTACTGTATGATTTACACCTGCATGTTACGCTTCATTAACTGCTTATGCTTTTACTTTTCATTATGCGATTTATTTCGTTTCAGACGATTCATTTTGTTTCACATGATTCATTTCGTTTCACACGATTCATTTCGTTTCACACAATTCATTTAGTTTCACATAGTTAATTTCGTTTCACACAATTCATTTCATTTCATGTGGTTCATTTCGTTTCACACAATTCATTCTGTTTCATGATTCATTTCGTTTTATACGATTCATTTTGTTTCACACAGTTCATTTAGTTTCACACGATTCATTTCATTTCACACGATTCGTTTCGTTTCATACGATTCATTTTGTTTTACACGATTCATTTCATTTCACATGGTTCATTTTGTTTCACACAATTCATTTCATTTCACATGGGTTCATTTATATTCATACGCTTCTTTTCACTTAGAAGTTTATTAAAGAAAAAAATCACATCTATTTCATTTATTTACTTTTCACGTGTAATTTAAGCGTTTTGATTTGATCAGCTATGTGTTCATCACATGATTTGTTTAATGGCATGTTAATTTTTTTCACAGGATTCGTTTGACACTTTTTACAATTTTTTCATCAAGATAAATTTTTCACAAATTCATTTCTTTTGCTCGTATGATTTTCATTTATTACCCCATAATGAGTTTGTTTTATTTAACATAATTCAGTTCCATTCAGATCAGTGATTGAATCATATGATTCATGTCGAATGATGAATCACTAAATACGATTCACTAAATGAATCTATGCTTTCTCACATGGTGTGTTTTTTTCCTTCATAATTCATTTCTTTTGTCATGTGTTTTAATTGCCTTTGACATCATCATCATCATCATCATCATCTCCTCCGTCATGTTCCTCACCAAACCTCTTTCATCAGACTTTTCCCTTCTTTCTCCCCCCTTTTTTCTCTTCCTCCTGATGAAGGCACGTGCTGCTGCGTCCCGCTAACCTCGTGCCTCGTTGGCAGTGATTGATTACCCAATATCTAATTAAACCTGAGCCAATCTCTTTATTATGCAGAGTGGAACAAACAAACCCGAGTCCGATGTGTCAGGACGGCATGATTGATGATGCTGCCAATCCGCCTATTGTTTAGCGTAATGTCTCGATGCTTGTAACAACTCGCTGAAGCTCTTTGGCACAATGCGTGGTGTCAGTCCATACTCCATCCGGCCCACGCTGGCCAACGGAAACTGGGTGGGGTTTTATTCATCCCCTCCTCCTCCTCCTCATCCTCCTCCTCTTTTCTCAGGGCTGGGAGATGTATAATGGTGGACAGAGGGATATTTGTTGGGTTGTTGCCCCTATTAAACCCAAGTCTTCTCTCCTCCACCCTGAGGGCACGACTGTTTTTAAACGGCTGGGGAAAGGGGACGGGTGACGGCTCGGGCCACTAAACAAACACGACTCGCTGATACAGCCGTCACACAAACACACAGTAATGTTCATCATCAGGACAGTGTGGAAATAAATACACGTCTCTTTTAACATCAAAATCTAAAGCTAGAGATTCTGAAATCAGAACGGAGATAAAAATTTACACAATTCAAACAAAATTCACACCTTTCACACAAGGACCTGTGTGTGCACCTGGCCTCAGTTTTATTTATTTATTTTATTTTTTTTATTTAATATGATTTATTTTTATTTATTTATTTTTAATAGCTTTTTTTATTTATTTGCTGCACTTTTTTTTTTTACACATTTATCTAACACAATTTTTTTATTCCTTTATTTTCACATAACTCTTTTCCACAGGAATCATCTGTAAAGTGATTCATTTTAAATGATTCATAATTTTTACATGACTCTTTTAAACAATTAATTTACTTATCATCTGATTCTGAATATTCTGAATGTTTTTTTCTATGTGATTGTTTTTTTACACATGATTCATTTATTTCCATGTTATTTTCCACATGATTCATTCATTTTCAAATGACTCTTTTAAACAATTCATTTACTTATCATTTGATTCTTTTAAACATCATTTGTTTTTGTTTTTTTAATACCTGAATTAGATTTTTTTAAACATATGATTCACTCATTTTCATGTGATTTTTTTTTTTTTTTTTTTTTTTTACATATGATTCATTTATTTCCATGTGATTCTGAAATGATTCAATACTTTTTCAAATGACTCTTTTACAAAATTCGGTCATTTTCACATTTTACATTTTTCATGTGAATCTTACATCATGTGACATTTTTTTTTAACATCTGAATATTTTTCCACGTGATTCTTTTATAAACAATTAATTTATTTCTATGTAATTTATTCACAAATTATTCTGATTGTTTCATTTCTTTTCATGAATCTGTTTTGCATGTGTGTGTGTTTATAATATAATACACAATAAACAACACTGATATTAAAACATTAACCATGCAAACGACATAACTGAAGGTCCTGAGTGCAAGGTGGATTTTAACGAACGGCTCTTTTATACGATTCACTCGAGCGAACGCGTGAGCGTGGATGGGTGTTTGAGCCGCGATTTGAGACACTTCCATTAGCAAACAGTTTCTGACCCCTGGCTGAATGGAGGTTATTCAAAAGCGACATGTTGGAAATTGTAGCTTTAATGCTCCGACATCTGAACCCGGTGTCACACGCCTGTAGGCTTTTTCATTAAACAAACGTGTGTGTGTGTGTGTGTGTGTGAGCTTTTTCTAGAAAATATAAGAAAGGTGACACACATCAAACATCAAAGCACCCCGTGCTACACCGGACAGCATTAATCCAAACAGTTTTTTTCTCATTTCCTCAAAGAATTAATCATTAAATAATTAATCTGGGGGCTGAAGCGGCTCTTCTGCTTCCTGCTGCTAAAAATTTGTCCCTGTCTGAGGTTTAGATTGATATATTTATTATTTATCAGATTAATCATGGCTGAGATCCAGCCTGGGCTCATCCAGTGCTGTTCAATAGAGTGTGTATGTGTGTGGGGCAGCTGCAAATGGTGATTATAAAGACCGGTCAGTGAACGAGCTCAGCTTTGCTCTGAGCGTTATTTTTTACATTTTATTATTTCCATGGAGGAGAGTCACACACACACACACACACACACAGCGAGAGAGCTTTCAGAAAGAGGTCAGTGAAGGTCCCGGGGTCATCTCTATTTACGCAAAGGTCTTGAAAACGCTCATAGGATGGAGCAGTGAGTGTCAGAGCGCCTCCGCTTCACCCCCTAAAGCCAAAACGTGTCAGAAGTACCTGGCTAAATCTCTCTCTCTTTTTTTCACTCTCCTTCTCTCTTCTGAGCTGATGGACGTCGCACACTTTCATTCACACGCTGCCCCTGAGCCGTTGTCATCTGTGAGTGACACTTGGGGGTGGGGGTGGGGGGTTGTGGAGGGACGCTATCAAAACCCTGAAGAACAAAAAAAACATGAAAGGAAATTTGCAGCTCTGATATTCAGGTGTTGGAAGTTTCTCTAGTTTAGATGCTGACGCAGCTAATAACCTAATAATGCAGTAACATGGATAATAATGCAGTAACGCAGCTAGTAACGCAGTAACATGGGTAATAATGCAGTAACACAGCTAATAATGCAGTAACACAGCTAATAATGCAGTAACAGCTAGTAATACAGTAACATGGATAATAATGCAGTAATGCAGCTAATAATGCAGTAACACAGCTAAGTAATGCAGTAACATGGCTAATAATGCAGTAACGCGGCTAATAATGCAGTAACACGGCTAATAATGCAGTAACACGGCTAATAATGCAGTAACACGGCTAATAATGCGGTAACACGGCTAATAATGCAGTAAAACAGCTAGTAATGCAGTAAAACAGCTAGTAATGCAGTAACACGGCTAATAATGCAGTAATACGGCTAATAATGCGGTAACAGCTAATAATGCAGTAACACGGCTAATAATGCGGTAACAGCTAATAATTCAGTAAAACAGCTAGTAATGCAGTAAAACAGCTAGTAATGCAGTAACACGGCTAATAATGCAGTAACGTGGCTAATAATGCAGTAACACGGCTAATAATGCAGTAACACGGCTAATAATGCAGTAACGCGGCTAATAATGCAGTAATGCGGCTAATAATGCAGTAACAGCTAATAATGCAGTAAAACAGCTATTAATGCAGTAAAACAGCTAGTAATGCAGTAACACAGCTAATAACGCAGTAACACAGCTAATAATGCAGTAACACGGCTAATAATGCAGTAACGTGGCTAATAATGCCGTAACAGCTAATAATGCAGTAATGCAGCTAATAATGCAGTAACGGGGCTAATAATGCAGTAACGCGGCTAATAATGCAGTAACGGGGCTAATAATGCAGTAACAGCTATTAATGCAGTAACGGGGTTAATAATGCAGTAATGCAGCTAATAATGCAGTAACGGGGCTAATAATGCAGTAACAGCTATTAATGCAGTAAAACAGCTAGTAATGCAGTAAAACAGCTAATAATGCAGTAAAACAGCTAATAATGCAGTAACACGGCTAATAATGCAGTAACGTGGCTAATAATGCTGTAACAGTTAATAATGCAGTAATGCAGCTAATAATGCAGTAACGGGGCTAATAATGCAGTAACAGCTATTAATGCAGTAACGGGGTTAATAATGCAGTAATGCAGCTAATAATGCAGTAACAGGGCTAATAATGCAGTAACAGCTATTAATGCAGTAAAACAGCTAGTAATGCAGTAACACGGCTAATAATGCAGTAACGCGGCTAATAATGCCGTAACAGCTAATAATGCAGTAACAGCTATTAATGCAGTAAAACAGCTAGTAATGCAGTAACATGGCTAATAATGCAGTAACACGGCTAATAATGCAGTAACAGCTAATAATGCAGTAACGCGGCTAATAATGCAGTAACGCGGCTAATAATGCAGTAACGCGGCTAATAATGCAGTAACAGCTAATAATGCAGTAACGCGGCTAATAATGCAGTAACGCGGCTAATAATGCAGTAACACGGCTAATAATGCAGTAACAGCTAATAATGCAGTAACGCGGCTAATAATGCAGTAACACGGCTAATAATGCAGTAACGCGGCTAATAATGCAGTAACGCGGCTAATAATGCAGTAACGCAGCTAATAATGCAGTAACAGCTAATAATGCAGTAACATGGCTAATAATGCAGTAACGCGGCTAATAATGCAGTAACACGGCTAATAATGCAGTAACACGGCTAATAATGCAGTAACATGGCTAATAATGCGGTAACAGCTAATAATTCAGTAAAACAGCTAGTAATGCAGTAAAACAGCTAGTAATGCAGTAACACGGCTAATAATGCAGTAACGTGGCTAATAATGCAGTAACACGGCTAATAATGCAGTAACACGGCTAATAATGCAGTAACGCGGCTAATAATGCAGTAATGCGGCTAATAATGCAGTAACAGCTAATAATGCAGTAAAACAGCTATTAATGCAGTAAAACAGCTAGTAATGCAGTAACACAGCTAGTAATGCAGTAACACAGCTAATAACGCAGTAACACAGCTAATAATGCAGTAACACAGCGAAGTAATGCAGTAACACGGCTAATAATGCAGTAACGTGGCTAATAATGCCGTAACAGCTAATAATGCAGTAATGCAGCTAATAATGCAGTAACGGGGCTAATAATGCAGTAACGCGGCTAATAATGCAGTAACGGGGCTAATAATGCAGTAACAGCTATTAATGCAGTAACGGGGTTAATAATGCAGTAATGCAGCTAATAATGCAGTAACGGGGCTAATAATGCAGTAACAGCTATTAATGCAGTAAAACAGCTAGTAATGCAGTAAAACAGCTAATAATGCAGTAACACGGCTAATAATGCAGTAACACGGCTAATAATGCAGTAACGTGGCTAATAATGCCGTAACAGTTAATAATGCAGTAATGCAGCTAATAATGCAGTAACGGGGCTAATAATGCAGTAACAGCTATTAATGCAGTAACGGGGTTAATAATGCAGTAACACGGCTAATAATGCAGTAACGTGGCTAATAATGCCGTAACAGTTAATAATGCAGTAATGCAGCTAATAATGCAGTAACGGGGCTAATAATGCAGTAACAGCTATTAATGCAGTAACGGGGTTAATAATGCAGTAATGCAGCTAATAATGCAGTAACAGGGCTAATAATGCAGTAACAGCTATTAATGCAGTAAAACAGCTAGTAATGCAGTAACACGGCTAATAATGCAGTAACGCGGCTAATAATGCCGTAACAGCTAATAATGCAGTAACAGCTATTAATGCAGTAAAACAGCTAGTAATGCAGTAACATGGCTAATAATGCAGTAACACGGCTAATAATGCAGTAACAGCTAATAATGCAGTAACGCGGCTAATAATGCAGTAACAGCTAATAATGCAGTAACGCGGCTAATAATGCAGTAACGCGGCTAATAATGCAGTAACACGGCTAATAATGCAGTAACAGCTAATAATGCAGTAACAGCTAATAATGCAGTAACACGGCTAATAATGCAGTAACGCGGCTAATAATGCAGTAACGCGGCTAATAATGCAGTAACGCAGCTAATAATGCAGTAACAGCTAATAATGCAGTAACGCGGCTAATAATGCAGTAACGTGGCTAATAATGCAGTAACACGGCTAATAATGCAGTAACGCGGCTAATAATGCAGTAACACGGCTAATAATGCAGTAACACGGCTAATAATGCAGTAACACGGCTAATAATGCAGTAACGCGGCTAATAATGCAGTAACGCGGCTAATAATGCAGTAACGTGGCTAATAATGCAGTAACACGGCTAATAATGCAGTAACGCGGCTAATAATGCAGTAACACGGCTAATAATGCAGTAACGCAGCTAATAAATCAGTCATGCAGTAAATAATGCAGCTAATAATGCAGTAATACAGCTAATAATGCAGCTAGTAATACAGCTAATAATGCAGCTAGTAATGCAGCTAGTAATGCAGCTAATAATGCAGTAATACAGCTAATAATGCAGCTAGTAATGCAGCTAATAATGCAGTAATACAGCTAATAATACAGCTAGTAATGCAGCTAATAATGCAGTAATACAGCTAATAATGCAGTAATACAGCTAATAATACAGCTAGTAATGCAGC
>NC_080710.1:2703279-2728279 GCF_019097595.1 Hemibagrus wyckioides | reverse complement strand
ATAAATAATGGCACCCCTAGCGCACTGTACAGAGGGACTGATTGTGTTGTTATGTGTTTAAGCGTGGGGGCAGTGGCCCCGGGGACAGCTTGACTCTGTCCAGGTAAATATAGCTTTAAGGTCCAGGATGGATTAACCCTTCGAGCGACCGAGGATCAACTCATGAAAAATGAAAGCACTTTCTGAGCGTCTAAAGCACGGCTCGGGGCAAATAAATCCAGCAGGACACGTGGTCCACTTGCTTTTCATGTCACGTTACACCTTTATCAGTGTCAGAGAGCCATTCTGCATTTTTCTCTTTTCCTTACAGAAGGGAACACTGTGTCAGGATGTACTACACACTGTGTTTTTATCCATTTATAGTTACCTTTAAAAGCAGCCTAAGTACAAGGTCCAGCTCTTTTAGAGTTTTACTAACAGTTCCTCAAAGCGTAAACTCTTCCTGTCCTGAAGATGCTCTGACAAAGGAGACTCTTTCCATAAATGTTTAATATAAAGCTCTCCTTACAGCCAGGTTCATCATGTCAACATTATTCCTTTATCATTACCATCTCCTTCTGACCAATCAGAATCCAGCAGGAAACACATCTGAATCATTTCTATCTTCTACGTTTTCAAAAAAAACAAAAAAAGTTCCTGATGTTTTCTGTCACTAACCAGCGAGCTCTAACACACACTCGAGTGTTTTTATTTTTCCGTTCTCCACGCTAAGCTCTTCAGCCTCGCGGTCCTCGAGGGAGCGACCATCACAGGCTTCCCTCAGAGAGCAGGAAGAGTGTGCAAATCGCCAGAAAGTGCATCTCATTTCTCTAATTGCTGCAGATGGAGCTTCCTGATTCACCTCCGTCCGGCAAGGGAATGAGGGAATAGACAGGGATGGGGGTGGGGGGTGGGGGGATTGATGAAGGGAGTGTTGAAGGGATGGAGGTAGTGTTGGAGGGATGGAGGGAGGGAGGCAGGCAGGGAGGGAGGGATGGAGGGAGGGCTATTGATAGTGATGGATAGAGGGAGGGAGGAATAGAGGGAGTGATGAAGGGAGTTATGGAGGGAGTGATAGATGGAGAGAGGTAGTGATGGAGAGAGGGAGGGAGAGATGGAGAAGGGGGTGGAGGGAAGGATGGTGGATGTGATGAAGGAAAGGATGGTGGTGGTGATGGAGGAAGGGATGGTGGTAGTGATGGATGGAGGAATGGATGGTGGTAGTGACAGAGGGAGGGACAGATGGAGAGAGGGATAGAGGTAGTGAGGGATGGAGGTAGTGAGGTATGGAGGGAGCGAGGAATTGAGGGAGTGAGGGATAGAGGAAGGGAGGGATAAAGGGTGTACTGAATGGTGGGATGGAAGTAGTGATGGAGGGGGGGCAGTGAGGGATGGATGGAGAGAGGGATAGAGGTAGTTATGGAGGGATGGATGGATGGATGGAGGGAGTGATGAAGGGGGGTAGTGATGGAGGGAGTGATGAAGGGAGTGATGGAAGGAGAAGTGGGGGAATGATGGAGAGAGGGATGGATGGAGGGAGTGATGAAGGGAGTGGTGGGGGAGTGATGAAGGGAGGAAGTGATGGAGGGAGCGGTGGGGGAGTGATGGAGAGAGGCATGGATGGAGGGAGTGATGAAGGGAGGTAGGGATGGAGAGAGGGATGGATGGAGGGAGTGATGAAGGGAGTGGTGGGGGAGTGATGAAGGGAGGTAGTGATGGAGGGAGGCATGGATGGAGGGAGTGATGAAGGGAGGTAGGGATGGAGAGAGGGATGGATGGAGGGAGTGATGAAGGGAGTGGTGGGGGAGTGATGAAGGGAGGCATGGATGGAGGGAGTGATGAAGGGAGGTAGGGATGGAGAGAGGGATGGATGGAGGGAGTGATGAAGGGAGTGGTGGGGGAGTGATGAAGGGAGGTAGAGATGGAGGGAGGGGTGGGGGAGTGATGGAGAGAGGGATGGATAAAGGGAGTGAGGGATGGAGGTGTGCAGCCTTGAAGGTGACTTCACAGCTGATCTGCAGAAATGTAGCATTAAAAAAGTAACAGACTTTTTTCAGACTTTATTTTAAAAAAGAGCAGAAGTTCTATGGAATTAAGTCCATAGCTATGGAACTAGTGCAGATTCCGCCCCCTTACAAGCTCAACCAATCAGAGTGTCCTACAGGGAAATGTGCAGTGATCATTTTAGCAGCTAATACGGATTTATTTTTCTTTGTTTTTGGTTTTCATGCATCATTAGCACAGGGATTGTGTGTGAAAGTGTAAATGCACTCAAAGCCCTACAGGGACGGGATTAGTTTCTCGCTAATAGCATTTTGGCGTCTCTGAAGAAATAAAAGTCCTGCATTCAGACCAATCAAATAAAAGAAACGGAGAGAGTTTGTATAGGTTAATGATCCTACAAATGTGGACAAGACTTTTATTTTGCAGTTTGTTTGACTGCCAATTAATAACAAAGACTGATTTGACCAATACTTAATTATTCACCTGTTTATTTATTTGTTTGGCATGATTTGATGACATCTTTCTTTCTTTCTTTCTTTCTTTCTTTCTTTCTTTCTTTCTTTCTTTCTTACTTTCTTTCAAATTAATGAATGAATGCTTAGCTGAAAGCAGAATTATTTATTAGCAAGTTTTCTGTTTTGTTTTGTGAGGGAGTGTCATGCTAGTGGACTGTTTTTGTACCTTTTTTGTGAAAAGTCTTACTAGTCAAAAGGGATGACTGCTACTTTTTTTTAAATTAAATAATAAATAACTTAAAAAATTATGGATTTTATACAATTTTATGACATTTTTATTTTAATTACATTTTTCTTTATTTATTTTTTATTTATTTATTTGATTAAAATCCAAAAAAAAAAAAAAAAGAATCTATGTTCCGGTCTCATGTTTACTCCTGAACTTTACAACTCTACTGAGGTTCATAAAAATTTGCTTGTACACAGCAAAAAAAATTAACTTTCGCTTCAAAAATTCTAATTTATGGGCTGAAAAATAAATTAATTTTTTTAATCGTGAAAAACATAGAGGAGATGAAGAGGGAGTTTATTCCAGAAGCACTTTTTTCTTTTCACTTTTTTCATTTTTCTTTGCTAATCAATTTGAGTCACTTTTGATTTGGGGAATTCGTAACAGCAAGAGCCAATAGGAAGCAAGTAGGTGGGACTTTTAAATAAAAACTGCTTTGAGCTGTGTTGACGTTTTTTTTGGTATTTGTTAAAGCAAACTAGCGCTTGTTAGCTAGCCGACCCTGACACGTCACGTATATATGTGCTTTAACATGTGCCGTTTTTGTCGTAGCACTTTCCCCGTGTGATAAGTAACGTGAAACATTTTCCAGCTCTGAATAGGGTGAAATCCTGTCGCTCGGCTCCGTCCTCTTTCATGACCAGACCTCTCTCCTATAATCTGGATGAAATAACTCTTTTCTCCTGCTTTGCTTTTATCTCCGTGTTCCTACAAGGCTGCATGAATAAAGAAGTCATTATCTGAGCGACCACAATGGCTCCAGACGTCCGCCTTCAAGATGTTCTATCCGTGATATATTGATCAATCTGTAGAGACTAATCGTGTGCTAATGAATGGAGCATGGGAAAGCTAATGTATCTGCTTGCGCACGGTGCAGATGAAGCGCTCGGCGGCAGCCGGGGTCAAAACCTCGCCGAATAATAATTAGCACGGACGACGATAAAAGTCAAGAGGCGTTACTCTTTCACTCCGGCAGCTATTGACCAGCTGTGCGATGTTCAGTGGTACACTAAACTGCAGGATCTTCATGTTAGAATGTCTGAATACAATAAAACACTAAAACATTTCATCCGATCGAAAGCTAATTTAATTCAGAACGTTTATACACAACAGTGCAGTTTGATGAGGGGAAAAAATCACCATGTACAAGTGCTATAGTCATAACCACTTTCTGGGGGTGTGGCTGTGTTCTGAATAAACCAGTCTCCTGTTCAAAAGTAATCTGTTATCAGTGAAATGATTCTGATTAACCCAAATAAACAACTGCTGCTTCTATATGATGAAGCTGTGGTCCACAAAGACCTTGCAAAGCATGCAGAGTGTCTGACTCTTAAAGGGGTAGGGATCCAAAACATTAGATTTGTAACATGGAAGAGTGTAAAAGACTATTGTTGCACAGTGACATCACCAAGAGCAGGACATCACTCCACAATGAATAACAGGACAAGACAAAAACACACCAGGGAGGCTGCCAAATGTGTGATGACATGATCTGATTAGAGGTGACTGTGTGATGATGTAAGGTGACTGTGTGATGATGTAAGGTGTCTGTACAATGATGTAAGGTGTCTGTACAGTGATGTAATGTGATTGTGTGATGATGTAAGGTGTCTGTGATGATGTAAGGTGACTGTGTGATGATGTAAGGTGTCTGTACAGTGATGTAATGTGATTGTGTGATGATGTAAGGTGTCTGTGTGATGATGTAAGGTGACTGTGTGATGATGTAAGGTGTCTGTGTGATGATGTAAGGTGACTGTGATGATGTAAGGTGACTGTGTGATGATGTAAGGTGTCTGTGATGATGTAAGGTGATTGTGTGATGATGTAAGGTGTCTGTGTGATGATGTAAGGTGACTGTGTGATGATGTAAGGTGTCTGTGTGATGATGTAAGGTGACTGTGATGATGTAAGGTGACTGTGTGATGATGTAAGGTGTCTGTGATGATGTAATGTGATTGTGTGATGATGTAAGGTGACTGTGTGATGATGTAAGGTGTCTGTGTGATGATGTAAGGTGACTGTGATGATGTAAGGTGTCTGTACAGTGATGTAATGTGATTGTGTGATGATGTAAGGTGTCTGTGATGATGTAAGGTGACTGTGTGATGATGTAAGGTGTCTGTACAGTGATGTAATGTGATTGTGTGATGATGTAAGGTGTCTGTGTGATGATGTAAGGTGACTGTGATGATGTAAGGTGACTGTGTGATGATGTAAGGTGACTGTGATGATGTAAGGTGACTGTGATGATGTAAGGTGTCTGTGTGATGATGTAAGGTGACTGTGATGATGTAATGTGATTGTGTGATGATGTAAGGTGACTGTGTGTTGATGTAAGGTGTCTGTGTGATGATGTAAGGTGACTGTGATGATGTAAGGTGACTGTGATGATGTAAGGTGTCTGTGTGATGATGTAAGGTGACTGTGATGATGTAATGTGATTGTGTGATGATGTAAGGTGTCTGTGTGATGATGTAAGGTGACTGTGTGATGATGTAAGGTGTCTGTGTGATGATGTAAGGTGACTGTGATGATGTAAGGTGTCTGTGTGATGATGTAAGGTGACTGTGATGATGTAAGGTGACTGTGTGATGATGTAAGGTGACTGTGATGATGTAAGGTGACTGTGTGATGATGTAAGGTGACTGTGATGATGTAAGGTGACTGTGTGATGATGTAAGGTGACTGTGTGATGATGTAAGGTGTCTGTGTGATGATGTAAGGTGACTGTGATGATGTAAGGTGTCTGTGTGATGATGTAAGGTGACTGTGATGATGTAAGGTGACTGTGTGATGATGTAAGGTGACTGTGATGATGTAAGGTGTCTGTGTGATGATGTAAGGTGACTGTGATGATGTAAGGTGACTGTGTGATGATGTAATGTGATTGTGTGATGATGTAAGGTGACTGTGTGATGATGTAAGGTGACTGTGATGATGTAAGATGACTGTGTGATGATGTAATGTGATTGTGTGATGATGTAAGGTGACTGTGTGATGATGTAAGGTGACTGTGATGATGTAAGGTGTCTGTGTGATGATGTAAGGTGACTGTGATGATGTAAGATGACTGTGTGATGATGTAATGTGATTGTGTGATGATGTAAGGTGACTGTGTGATGATGTAAGGTGACTGTGTGATGATGTAAGGTGTCTGTGTGATGATGTAAGGTGACTGTGATGATGTAAGATGACTGTGTGATGATGTAAGGTGACTGTGATGATGTAAGGTGACTGTGGGATGATGTAAGGTGACTGTGATGATGTAAGGTGTCTGTGTGATGATGTAAGGTGACTGTGATGATGTAAGGTGACTGTGTGATGATGTAATGTGATTGTGTGATGATGTAAGGTGACTGTGATGATGTAAGGTGTCTGTGTGATGATGTAAGGTGACTGTGATGATGTAAGGTGTCTGTGTGATGATGTAAGGTGACTGTGATGATGTAAGGTGACTGTGTGATGATGTAAGGTGACTGTGTGATGATGTAAGGTGTCTGTGTGATGATGTAAGGTGACTGTGATGATGTAAGATGACTGTGTGATGATGTAATGTGATTGTGTGATGATGTAAGGTGACTGTGTGATGATGTAAGGTGATTGTGTGATGATGTAAGGTGACTGTGATGATGTAAGGTGTCTGTGTGATGATGTAAGGTGACTGTGATGATGTAAGGTGACTGTGTGATGATGTAAGGTGACTGTGATGATGTAAGGTGTCTGTGTGATGATGTAAGGTGACTGTGATGATGTAAGGTGACTGTGTGATGATGTAATGTGATTGTGTGATGATGTAAGGTGACTGTGTGATGATGTAAGGTGACTGTGATGATGTAAGATGACTGTGTGATGATGTAATGTGATTGTGTGATGATGTAAGGTGACTGTGTGATGATGTAAGGTGACTGTGATGATGTAAGGTGTCTGTGTGATGATGTAAGGTGACTGTGATGATGTAAGATGACTGTGTGATGATGTAATGTGATTGTGTGATGATGTAAGGTGACTGTGTGATGATGTAAGGTGACTGTGTGATGATGTAAGGTGACTGTGATGATGTAAGATGACTGTGTGATGATGTAATGTGATTGTGTGATGATGTAAGGTGACTGTGTGATGATGTAAGGTGATTGTGTGATGATGTAAGGTGACTGTGATGATGTAAGGTGTCTGTGTGATGATGTAAGGTGACTGTGATGATGTAAGGTGACTGTGTGATGATGTAAGGTGACTGTGATGATGTAAGGTGTCTGTGTGATGATGTAAGGTGACTGTGATGATGTAAGGTGACTGTGTGATGATGTAATGTGATTGTGTGATGATGTAAGGTGACTGTGTGATGATGTAAGGTGACTGTGATGATGTAAGATGACTGTGTGATGATGTAATGTGACTGTGTGATGATGTAAGGTGACTGTGATGATGTAAGGTGTCTGTGTGATGATGTAAGGTGACTGTGATGATGTAAGATGACTGTGTGATGATGTAATGTGATTGTGTGATGATGTAAGGTGACTGTGTGATGATGTAAGGTGACTGTGTGATGATGTAAGGTGTCTGTGTGATGATGTAAGGTGACTGTGATGATGTAAGATGACTGTGTGATGATGTAATGTGATTGTGTGATGATGTAAGGTGACTGTGTGATGATGTAAGGTGATTGTGTGATGATGTAAGGTGACTGTGATGATGTAAGGTGTCTGTGTGATGATGTAAGGTGACTGTGATGATGTAAGGTGACTGTGTGATGATGTAAGGTGACTGTGATGATGTAAGGTGTCTGTGTGATGATGTAAGGTGACTGTGATGATGTAAGGTGTCTGTGTGATGATGTAAGGTGACTGTGATGATGTAAGATGACTGTGTGATGATGTAATGTGATTGTGTGATGATGTAAGGTGACTGTGATGATGTAAGATGACTGTGTGATGATGTAATGTGATTGTGTGATGATGTAAGGTGACTGTGATGATGTAAGGTGTCTGTGTGATGATGTAAGGTGACTGTGTGATGATGTAAGGTGACTGTGTGATGATGTAAGGTGTCTGTGTGATGATGTAAGGTGACTGTGATGATGTAAGATGACTGTGTGATGATGTAATGTGATTGTGTGATGATGTAAGGTGACTGTGTGATGATGTAAGGTGATTGTGTGATGATGTAAGGTGACTGTGATGATGTAAGGTGTCTGTGTGATGATGTAAGGTGACTGTGATGATGTAAGGTGACTGTGTGATGATGTAAGGTGACTGTGATGATGTAAGGTGTCTGTGTGATGATGTAAGGTGACTGTGATGATGTAAGATGACTGTGTGATGATGTAATGTGATTGTGTGATGATGTAAGGTGACTGTGATGATGTAAGGTGTCTGTGTGATGATGTAAGGTGACTGTGATGATGTAAGGTGACTGTGATGATGTAATGTGATTGTGTGATGATGTAAGGTGACTGTGTGATGATGTAAGGTGACTGTGATGATGTAAGGTGACTGTGTGATGATGTAAGGTGTCTGTGTGATGATATAATGTGATTATGTGATGATGTAATGTGATTGTGTGATGATGTAAGGTGACTGTGATGATGATGTAATGTGATTGTGTGATTATGTAAGGTGACTGTGATGATGTAAGGTGACTGGGTGATGATGTAAGGTGTCTGTGTGATGATGTAAGGTGACTGTGATGATGTAAGGTGTCTGTGTGATGATGTAAGGTGTCTGTGATGATGTAACGTGACTGTGTGATGATGTAAGGTGACTGTGATATGATGTAATGTGATTGTGTGATTATGTAAGGTGACTGTGATGATGTAAGGTGACTGTGTGATGATGTTATGTGATTGTGTGATGATGTAAGATGACTGTGTGATGATGTAAGATGACTGTGTGATGATGTAAGGTGTCTGTGTGATGATGTAATGTGATTGTGTGATGATGTAAGGTGACTGTGATGATGTAAGGTGACTGTGTGATGATGTAAGGTGACTGTGATGATGTAAGGTGACTGTGTGATGATGTAAGGTGACTGTGATGATGTAAGGTGACTGTGATGATGTAAGGTGACTGTGTGATGATGTAAGGTGACTGTGTGATGATGTAAGGTGACTGTGTGATGATGTAAGATGACTGTGTGATGATGTAAGGTGACTGTGTGATGATGTAAGGTGACTGTGATGATGTAAGGTGTCTGTGTGATGATGTAAGGTGACTGTGATGATGTAAGGTGACTGTGTGATGATGTAAGGTGACTGTGTGATGATGTAAGGTGACTGTGTGATGATGTTATGTGATTGTGTGATGATGTAAGATGACTGTGTGATGATGTAAGGTGACTGTGATGATGTAAGGTGACTGTGATGATGTAAGGTGACTGTGTGATGATGTAAGGTGACTGTGATGATGTAAGGTGACTGTGTGATGATGTAAGGTGACTGTGTGATGATGTAAGGTGACTGTGTGATGATGTTATGTGATTGTGTGATGATGTAAGATGACTGTGTGATGATGTAAGGTGACTGTGATGATGTAAGGTGACTGTGTGATGATGTAATGTGATTGTGTGATGATGTAATGTGATTGTGTGATGATGTAAGGTGACTGTGTGATGATGTAAGGTGACTGTGTGATGATGTAAGGTGACTGTGATGATGTAAGGTGACTGTGTGATGATGTAAGGTGTCTGTGAGATGATGTAAGGTGACTGTGACGATGTAAGGTGTCTGTACAGTGATGTAATGTGATTGTGTGATGATGTAAGGTGATTGTGTGATGATGTAAGATGACTGTGTGATGATGTAATGTGATTGTGTGATTATGTAAGGTGACTGTGATGATGTAAGGTGACTGTGTGATGATGTAATGTGATTGTGTGATGATGTAAGGTGACTGTGTGATAAGGTAAGGTGCCTGTGATGATGTAAGGTGTCTGTACAGTGATGTAATGTGATTGTGTGATGATGTAAGGTGTCTGTACAGTGATGTAATGTGATTGTGTGATGATGTAAGGTGACTGTGTGATGATGTAAGGTGCCTGTGAGATGATGTAAGGTGACTGTGATGATGTAAGGTGTCTGTACAGTGATGTAATGTGATTGTGTGATGATGTAAGGTGTCTGTACAGTGATGTAATGTGATTGTGTGATGATGTAAGGTGACTGTGATGATGTAAGGTGTCTGTGAGATGATGTGAGGTGTCTGTGTGATGATTTTAGATGTCTGTGTGTTGTAAGATGACACAAGGTGTCTGTGATCTTTTATGGTGTCTGTGTGATGATTTCAGGTAACTGATTATTTTTTGATTTCTGTGAGATTAGTGACTGTTTGATGTAAGTTGACTGTGATGTGAGCTAAATATGTGATCCTTTGAAGTGACTGTGATTTAAGGTGAATATTTGAGCTGATTATTTTTTGGTGTCTATGATGATCTGAGGTGAGTGTGTGATGATGTAATGTGGTAATTAGTGCTGACTGTGTGCTTATATGAAGTGACTGCATGATGAAAACACGGCTAGTTATAACCTTCCCTCACTTGTTAGCAAGATTCACTGGGTGCAAAGCTAAAGAAGTAAAACTTTAGACACCAGATCTGCCCTACATTTGAGGAAAACTGTGTACATTTCACCGTTCCTTCAACATACGTCTTCCAAGAGGAATATTCAGGCCGTTATCTCTCCGTTATTGAGCTATTTTTCATACTTTTTCTACATGTGCATGCTGAGATTGGGGGGTGGGGGTGGGGGAGAGGCACACACACAGCAGCTCAGAGGAACATTATTACGTCCCTCATTTGTTTTGCTATATCAGTGGAATGGGACACAGCCGGGCGGAGTATCTGTTACTGACAGCGGCGGCTGATAAAAGTTCCCCGTTATGAATAATGCTAAGTATATTACTCACTGACACGCCACAATTCCAATTTATGCACCGCGACGGGCGCAATTTATAACTTTCAATATGCAAGGATGTGGCAAGTCGTTCCAGGAAGATAGTGCGCGTGTGTGTGTGTGTGTGTGTGTGTTTGGGTCCTATATTTGGTTTATTTACTTTCCTGTGTGTGTGTGTGTGTATGTGTGTGTGTGTTTTGTGTTTTTATATGTTAACCTAAACTTTTTACTCTAGCGGCTAATTAGGACGGCACTAAAACTAAAAGTATTTCATGATTTAATCAAAACCAATTAGCTAGCTAAAGTTACATCAGCTTAGCTAAGTCATACTATATAGCCTATTAAATAGAAACAAATGAGTAATACAGTACAATCAGCACAAGAATCGCGATCCTCAAGGCTCCAGACATCCAGACAGAAGATCTTGAAAATGTCACGCCGGAAACGAAGGACACATGATGGACAGCATCTTTTAAACAAAACATAGAAAGAGCAAGAGGGGCTAAAAAGGATTAAATGAAGAATTAGCTCCCATTACAGAGGCCTCACTTTGCTCAGAGGCCCTTCGTCTCAAAATGAAGGGGACAAGCTTTGGACGTAGTGAGCGAGTGGAGAGAGAGAAAAAAGGCGAGTAGAGAGCGAGTGTGAGAGAAGAACCCTTTATTTTTTTTGTTCCGAGGCTCCTTGAATGGATTTGTTAAAACGGCACGGTTGATTTATGCTAAGCAGAAAGGGAGCGAGAGGGCCGGGGAACATCGCCTCCACTCGCACTTTGATGCTAGGTGCCCAGTGAAAGCAGGCAGTGCACCCTCTCCTCCTCTCTCCATCCCTACACACACACACATTCTTTCTCTGCCACGCAAAGATAATCAGGTTTATGTAAAGTGTGTGTGCTCTTTTGACAGTCAGGCGCTAGCTCATTAATTCAATCGAGCCCGACACCATTGTTCGGCGAGTGTTTGAAATGCGTACGGAGGAGGAGGGGGCAAAAGGGGGGGAATGTCGACAGAGATGGCTCTTCCCTTAATCCTGTCAATCACCGCTAACATTTTTGTCGCCGTTGCCATGGGCCGGGGTTCAGAGTTCATGAAAACACCGTTGGCGAGCCAACAAAAAGCCTCGTTCGGAGGAGCTCTACATTTCGTCTGTAGTAAATGTAGACAAGGTTCGGACACTATAGTGGCCCTGGAGGGAGGGAGGGAGGGAGGGAGCATTTAAAATCCAAACACGCGAAAGAAAAACTTGACCCAGGAGGCTCTGGGAAAAACCTGACGAATAGAAAGAGCAATGTTCTTTCTTTCAGAGCACAATGGACAGGGACTGCTGAGCTTCCTCACTCAAAAAAAAAAGAGAGAAAAACTGAAAACGAGCAAATCATTATTAACGCCGAGTGTTTAATGTCAAAATGAATGTCCTGTACATGATTCCACTGACCTCCAAGTTTACAAAAATGATTATCACTAGGCTGTGAAACACAATTCTCTACTGTATGGACTCATTATTCCTTCACTGCTCATTAATAAACCTGTAGATATTCAGTATATTTATTCACAACTTGACGTTTATATACTCATTATTCAAGTTGATCCCTATGCTTGCTCTTTGTTAATGCTCCATATTATACAACCACAACTTGTCATTAATACTGTTTATATCCATCACCACACACACACTCTACTAATATACTATATCTTACTAACACTGCAAATATTCTAATCTACTACACATAGATCACTGCCATACTTGATCAATTCTTTATACATATTACTAATAAGGTTATTCTACAATATTGTACACTATTATCACTCCTACAGTGTATGTACAGATTCCTTATACTGTATTCAGTCACTGCTACGCTGTATACTCAATATTAATACTCTAGAAATCCACTACCATAGTCTAAATACTCTATCTGATTATAACGAATGCGGTATACTGCTAATATATACCAGTGTCTACTTTATATACACTATACTGTACTATACTATACTTATATATTACTAATACTGCACATATTCTACCTTACAGATTGACTTCCACACTTTCTATACTCTTTATACTTATAACTAACGCAGTATAGTTCTATATCATCTGTATACTCACTAGTGTATACTTGTGAAAAGTATACACTATACTTTCTATACTCTATATACTTCTTACTGTCTATAGTCAGTACTCCTCTGGATATACTCAAACATTCACTACTACTACTATATATGATAATATACTATACTGTGCAATTCTCTACATATACATAACTAATACTGCACATAAATCATTACAGATTGACTTCCACACTTTATGTTCTCTTTATACTTTATTACTAAGACAGTATTATTCTATATCACGTATATACTCACTACAGTACACTGTATAAGTTCACCGCTATTCTTTAGATACTCTCTATACTCTCTTACTACTGCTGCAGCATGCTTCTATATGGTATCATCACATTTATTACTATTTCTGCACAGTATGTTCACTACAACACTGGATGTGCTCTTTATTAATACTCTACGCATTACTAATAGTATAAATATTCTGCTAATGCCTGATTTCAGTCATTATTAATGCTGTGTTACCGATACTCTCCTACATCGAATATACTCATCGTATATACCCACTACTAATACTCTATATTCACTTATTTCGTCATTAGTACTACTCATCACTGATACTAAAAAAAAATACTCTGTTTTATATTTACATTCATTACTAAATCAAAAAAGTAAAGCATGTCTGTTTATCAGAAATCCAGGAGGTGAAACAACGTTAATTGTAGCTCAGAGTTAATAATATGCCTCTTGTGTGCTCCGAGAGCTTCTCCTGCTGCTGGCGTTTACTACACGGTGTAACGAGTGACCTGTCTAATCTGATGATCAGCCGAAGAACAAGCGGCTCCGCTAATTTCCATCCTGTACTAACATGTACACAAGTGTGTAAACTCGAAAACTGGAGCGATTTGTCCGTGTCTCTCAGCACGCTGCACAGCAGTGACAAGACAAACATGGCTGCCATCTAGTTGCCAAAGTGCGAGCAACTGCTTCTGCCAATCACCCTCTCATTTCCTGAAATCAAGGCAGCAGGTTCCATGTAGAAATGAATTTGAGCATCAGTCGTATTTGATAATGAAATATGGTTTAAATCTCATGTCCAGGCAACATTTTGGAAAGGTTTAATGCTGAGATGAGAATGTTTTTTTTCCTTTTTAGCCATTTACCAGTTAATCTGGACTTAGGATGTAAAAGAGGAGAAGATTAAGCCATTGAGGCCGAGCTAGCTGCCTACGCATCAGTGCGTCCATTCAGCCAATTTAGCCCGTGTTTGTTTATTAGCACCTCGCTCACGGTATTAGCCCTTAGCTTATCACTATACACACACACACATACACACACACAGAAACGCAGAGGCCCCACAATCCGATACAGGGCATCTGTTTCCCTGAACCCAAGGAGACAAGACTTAGCGGGTTAGCGATACTCACACACACACTGTGTAAACATGCTAGCTAACCTCTGTCTCCTCTCACTCCAATTCATCCTGCCTAATCTCTGCTGTTTAGCATATATGCGTTTTGGGTGAGAAATACAGGCGCTCGCTATCTGATCCACTCGCTGTCGTTTTTCTCTCTCTCTCCCACTTCCTCTTTGTCTCAGCGCCCCATATTACTTAAGCGCTAATGGAAACGGACGCCATATATCTGCCCAGATACGTCGATACTATCAAACATCTCCTAGCAGAGCTACACATTAAAATTCTGAAAGAAAATACAAAGAAACAAACAGCAGCTGGGAGAAGTGCTTTGTAGGCTAAAGCTGGACATGTCTGCTAGTTTCTGTTAGCTTAATAGGGACAAGTTATTCTGGGTTAGCAAAACGCCAAAAATGTGTGATTTGCATAAATTGTGAGAGGAAGAATTCTTGAGGGAAGCAACCTTGAGGGGAAAAGAAAAGTCTTGCTAGCATAATATCATGCTAATACCTAGTTTAAAGACCTGGTAAAGATGACAGCATATACACCATGTTATCTCATCAAAACTGCATAAAGTGGATAATAATAACAAACTGGCAACTGAAATATTTAACAGAAGGTTCGTTTCTAAAACAATTATTAACAATTATATAACAAAAAGAAATATTTGAAGTTAAAGTTCACAAGTTACAAAATAATCATCTCTTTTTCCTGTTAGCGTGCTAGTGTTGCTTTTTGCTTGTACAACGTGTTAAGTTAGCAAATCTGAGGAGAAAATAAAACAATAAAAATAAATAGCAGTAATATTTGTATGGAATCTAACAGACACAAACTGACCATAAAAACATGACAGAAATATTGGGCAAAGCAACATCTTCCTCATTTGTGTTGAAAAAAAGAAAAGAAAAACTTAAAGGAATTAAAATTAATATAAATTAATACAAACGCTAGTGAGCAGGTACCTGGGTTTAAAAAAAAAAAAATTAATGACATAAATTATACATATAGTATTTATATTTGATATGATTTTTTTCAGCTTAATTATAATATGAAATATAAAACATAATATTTCGAAATAAAAAACAAACAAAAAAAAAACCCTGTACACTGGAATTTTTTAGAAATGTTTTCAGGGGAGATAAACAAATATTACATAGTTGAACACGAACACAATTGCTTTAACACAATAATCCTAAATGTAAAGCACAAATGCAAACACTCCCCTGTGTGTGTGTGTGTGTGTGTGTGGCCCGCAATGCCCTCTAGGCGTACTGCAGTAGGGTCTCGATTACAGCATAAGCAGGCAGAACACCTGCTCCTCATGGATCTGATCACACACACACACACACACACGCAGGCACTGGTGTGTTAACCCCATATAATTACAATGAGACTTTGTAATGCAATGGGGATGTCAGTCATGACACTAGAAGCATGATGGATGGGCTTCTATTATTTGCTGTACTTAATTAATTTTCCTCTGATATGTCCTGATGATGATGATTATTGTTACTGATACTATTTTATTTGGCATAAAACCCTAAAACCGTCCATATTAGGTTCGTATCTACGGATAAACGAAATGACACACACACACACACAACAGGAAAGGTTTTACACCGGTAGCGCCCGAGTTCACCACCACGATGGGAGAAAATCATTTTCCTCGCTTAATAAAATCCACACGAGTCCCGACAGTGCGCCTCGATACGGGCCGCGTCCCAATCCCAGAGCCGGGCTTTATTATCGGCTTGTGAATATCAAATTCTCGGTCGCTCGCCCACTGATTCGCTTCCATGCAAACAAAAGGGCCGCTGTTTTCTCTTATTTTCATGTAAATGTCTCTATATAAGAGGAGACAAGTGTAATCAATCATCTGCGTGACAAGGTAGGAGGGCCTGCGTTATTGGTGCTTAGTAGCCGAGGGATCATAAAACAGGGAAATTGAAAGTGATATTTAATTGACACTGCCATTTCCAGTGCACGAGGGAGGGAATGAACGACTGCGCCACCTCCCACGCCGAGAGAACGAGCGAGCGGGAGAATGAGGAGTCCAAACAAATTTCCTCTCAAACTGTGCTCCGACTGAGTCGTCAATCTCGCCCCTGACAGGAAGAGGTAGCGAGGAAACTTGCGACAAACTTTTTAAATGTCAGCGCTTCACATAATGGCTGCTGCTCATGCTGTTCTGCAAGACGCGACAACATTTTACTTATTCAAGAACCCATTATTGAAAACGGAGAGATATCCTGATGCAGCGATGGGGCCTTGTTTCAGAAATATCACCTGTGTCCTCAGACCTAAAGTTTGAGGTCTGTGTATTCTGAGTGAAAAATCATTTATGTAAAGCCATTGTTGCAAATTCCTGAATGAAGTGTGTATCGCTCGGGATGGTGCACTGAAGCTGTGTTTAGATGGGACTCTTGCGGTTTCTGTAGCATTAGTTGGTTAATGACTCAAATTAATGTCATTGAAATGTCGGGAACATCAACCTTTACCTCAGATGTGTCGGTAAAATGCTACAAAAATGCTAATAAAAGAAGCTGCAGTTAAAATGATGACTTGACCAGCTAACTTGTAGCCATTAAATCACTGATGCATACAAAGTAAAAACATATCGACAAAAAAACATAGGAGAACCATTAGAAAAATCAGAAATTTTTTTTTAAAAAACAACTATTAAAATACTATGATAGTATAATAATGATCAGGCAAGCTAGATCATAAATCCTTTATATACAGACAAAACAAAGATGTAGTGCAAATGAGACAAAACAATCAGGAACATCGATTTTTACTTTGGATGTCTGTGTAAATACTTATACAAGATGATATGATGATAATTATGATTTAGCTAGCTAGCTAGTACCCGTTAAAGCTCTCATACAGACAGTGTAAAGACACTTTGACTTTGAAAATTAGTCAGAACATCAATATTTACCTCAGATATGTTGATAAAATAATCAGAAAAGACAATACGAGTACAATTCACGCTGATGCTGATGTTAAGGATCTTAATATTTACCTTGGGTTTGTTGGTGATTTACTGAGAAAATGCTAAGAAAAGGCAATACAAGAAAAAATTTTGATCTGACTAGCAAACAAGTAACCTAAGACATCTGGTCTTAACAGCAGCATAAAGACAGGAATATAAACGTTTACGTCAAGACGCTGTAAAATTCCCATCTGATTTGTTAGTACATAGCAGCTCAATCTCTAATTCTGACGATGTAAAAGCACAGTGATGGTGAAAATTAGACACAACTATCAGGTATTTCAAACTTTTACCTCAGCTGTGTTCAGAAAATGCTAAAAAAAAAAAAAAAAAGAAGACAATAGATGAAATAGATGACGTGACATGACCGGGGAATCAGAAACATCAACATTTACCTCCGATGTGTTGACAATATGCTAAGATAAAACTCCTTATTAGTAATTAGTAATTAAAATTACTTTGACATTTATAGCTTTATCTGTTATAGTGAGAGAAATCTCTCACTATATGCTAAAGTTGTGCAAGCTTGGTTGCTTTGCTAGCAAAGTAACAAATGTAGCTAACGAGTAAGGTAGCTGTCATTAAAAAAATTACCTCAGATGTGTACTTAAATCACCATGAAAAGATTCCATGGTGCTAAAATTACACCGTAATTACAGCTAGCATCAAACACTGAGTGGATATAAGGTTGTAAAGTGTGTTTAGTGGATGTTAGAGTGCTGATTAATGACACAGAGATACCAAAGAGCTATCTGTATTTAACAGATAACGGCTACATTAGCACTTTATTTGAATAAAAAATCAATCAGAATATATGTGTAAAAACTAGTGAGTGAAACTGGTCAATATTAGCAAGAGCACTGTGTGAGCTTCACTTTGACAGAAACAGAGGTTGATTTAATTGGAGAAATTAATGATCATTGACTAGAGACCTTCGAAGTCCAGGTCCTCTGCAGTCATCCACCTACACCGTCTTAAAAAAAATCGCTGTCAGGCGCCACCATGTATAGGCCAAGCAGTCGTGATTGGTTTAGCGCTAGTGACGAGAGCCAGCGATGTCGGTGCATCTGCTCTGGACTTGCTCGGCCATTTAAAAGCACATTAATCACCGGCCAGTTTATAAATCAAGCAGGCGAGTGATTATGAGGTCGCTCCGCCGCAGAAGTACTTAACCAGTCGCCGGATCCGTCCTTTCTCCTCGGGCCAAACGATTTATCATCATTCTTCCCCAGCGGCACAATGTAGCTGACGGGGGGGGATGGCTGAATGTTAAGCAACATACGCTGCAGAAAGAGAGAGAGAGAGAGAGAGAGAGAGAGAGACGCAAAGAGGACAAGGGCCTCTTCAATTCCCTAACCACATCCACTTAGGCTCCTTAAAACCCACAAGGCTCCTTTCATTCCAAAAAGGCACAACATCTTAAATGATTTGTGGCTTAACCAAGACAAATGCCTTTTTACGACGGTTAGCATTTAGCACGGCTTAGCCTACAGCTAGAAATTTCCCGTTTTCATCATCTTTAGCTTCTTTTAGTGTCAACACGCAGATGTTTGAATGTTTGCTAGCAAAGTTACAGCGCTGACACTGGAGACTCCTTCCATAAACATCAGCAATTCAGCTGTAGAAAAAGAAACTGGATTCTGTGGTGGAATTCAGATGAGATCTTGTTGTAAAGTAAATGTTTTATCTTCGCCAAGATTATGCGTGGGTTTTTTTTTTTGGTATTAAAGATTAAGAACACGTCTGCAGTCCTGTTCTATCACATCGTCTCTGAAACACTTCCTGTCTGACTTTTAAACTCTGCTCGACGTCTCGTTACCGTGGCGGATGAAGATGTCCGCTTCGTTTCACGATAAATAAAGAAGGAAAAAAAAATCAATGAGATCGACGGCGTGTTGACACGTCAAACAGGAAACGAGGAGGCGAATTCCCCGACAGCCAATTGCCTCGTGTGACAGAGGAAAGAAGATCTCGTCTTAAGTGAAGGAGACACTTTCCATTACCCGCCGCTCTCTCGGCAGAATCGTTCGCCCGGCCTCGCTAAATCGCGCTCTAAGAAGTGTAATGATGTGTAATAATATTCTGTCAGCATGAAGCAAGCATCCTGGGGGATGAAGGAAAGGCCAAACCCTTACCAGAGTCTAACAATTCGAACAGAAATCTGCAAAAACGCAAACCAGCTGTTTGTCGAACAAATCGAACAAACAGGTGTTGCTACGAGATAGACGTAGTTTTGCGTAATTTTATCGGCCCACCACTAATCCTCGCGGAAATACAGTTAGCGTTAGCAGTTAAGGTGTTACCAACGTCCCCCTAATCCACGCTAAGCCTGCCGAGATGCCCTTAATCCCCTCCAACTTCAACAGAGGAAGTGCAACTATATTCAATTTTGACGTTTTTCCCCTCGGAGGAAAGCGTGGACGTCGCTTCACAACCTTCTGTCCGGGATAAACGGCTTCCCGAAACTCAGCAGGAAACTGAAATAGAAGCTTTCAGCGAAACGACACACCTTAAAAATACGATTTTAACACAAACTTTTTATACTGAATCCTGCATAAAAATTCCTTAGAATTGCTTTTAAACTAAGTTTAAACTATTTTATTTATTTTCATTTATGTATTTTACTATATTTACTTTATTTTTAAACAGTTGTTTAAGTGATTTAAACATTTTTTATAAATACAAATAAATAAACCAACAAACAAATAAATAAACAGCTTTATATCACATGATGATTTATATGAAAGTAATTTATATGAAAAAAATGTCACAAATAAAATCATTTAAAATGGGGACATTTTTAAAAGGTTGTTTAGTTAAAAACAAATTGTTGTAGAATTAATTTTACTTTCAAAGGACTACATTAATGACACTTAATTAATGACACAGGAATTTTTATTTTGAACCATTTTCTTTTGCATAAAATTGTAATAAATAAATGAATAACTTTAGAAAATAAATAATCTTTTAAAAAATGGTAAAAAAAAAGTAAAATAATATAGATTAATGATTTTTAAAGTGGTAAATAAATTTGAAAGAAATGTAATGACATTTATTTATTTTAACCATTTTCTTTTGCATAAAATTGTCTAACAAAATAAAAAAAATCAATTGTAAAAATTGGTGTTCAATTGGTGTTGTAAAAATATTAAATTTATGATTTATAAAGTGATAAATAAATTTGAAAATTTAATTAAAAAGGTTAATTAATTAGAAATTAATTAGAAATTATAAATAAAAAATTAAATGTAATTAAATTTCTTAGAATCAGTAGAATTTAAAGGAATAAAAATGAAAATTTACTTGTTTATTTTGAACCATTTTCTTTGGCATAAAATTGTAATTAATAAATTCATACATTAATAAATTAATTACTTGATTAACTGAAAAATACAATTGTAAAATAATACAAGTTGTAAAAAATAAAAGTTTATTTATTTATAAAGTGATAAATAAATTTGAAAATGTAATAAAATAAAAATATTTTTAAAAAATTAAAAAAATACAAAACACAAAAACACATCCATTTTCTATACCCGCTTTATTCCTAATCAGAAAATTTCTTAGAATCCATATAATTTCTTCAAATTATATTTTTTAATGAAACATTTTTTTAATGATTAGGTTTCTATAATTCTATCCAGCAGAATTCTGTTTAGTGATGTATAAAGGAATAAACGTTTATTTGCTGTATTTTTTTTTTGAAGGCTGGTCTTTTTGGAGATGTTTCTGGAATGTATTTTTAAAACGTTTTGTAATGTAAATTTTTTTGGAATTTGTGACGTGTTTCGGTAGCTTTAATTCTGTTGTTCTTTCACTGAAGTTTCCCATGAGCCTTTTCTCTTTTTGCTAATTAGACTCTACACTCAGGAGTCGTAATAAAATAATCATAAAAACGTTGGCTGTCGTCAGACGCATAATTGAGCATAACGTTTAATCTACGGAGTTGTTGTTTTGTTTTTTGTTTTTTTTAGGGTTTGATGATGCTGTTTTGTCATTCTGTTCACTCCCAGCGCGCCGCCTTTATCTCTGACACGTGTAATTTATGAAAAATAAAGCACTAGCTATTCTGCTATTAATACTTCATCACAGGCTCCAGTAGAGCAGGGAATCAGCTACCTTGACTGATTACGTTATCATTTTTTATGTACTGTTTTGCATAAAAATGCGCGAGGCTTTTGTGTGAGAGCGAGTCATCGTTCAGGCTGAAGAACGCTTCTCCTGATGGTGCTGAAGGGTTGAGGTTTTTTTTATAAAACCTCACCAGCTCTGTTTATCTTATAAAGACAAGTCTCAGTGATGGTTATTAGCTTATCTCTGGGTGTGTGTGTGTGTGTGTGTATTTAGAGATGTGTGCACCTTTTCTAAAGCCAATTATTAGCTCTGACAGTCCTGAGAACCGCTGAGGAACCTCAATAAGGTTACATCTAGAACCCCACAGCTGGCTCTGACTATAAAGATTTCCTGAGAACTTTGGTTCTAGGTAGAACATCCCAAAAGCTGGAACCTTTCTCAAAGGGGTTCTAGGGAGAACTTCTTGAAAGCCTGGAAAACCTCAGAAGGAAGGAACCTTTGAATAAATTGGTCCTACAACAGAGGTTGGTTGGTGTAAAAACATAGTAGAACCTGTTTAGAAATCGCAAGGAACTTTAATTTTTTTCCCTGAAGATCTTCGAAAGGATGAAACGATAGAACCGCAGAAGATCGTCAGAGTGCATCGTTATTGCAGGATCGGACCACGTCAGAAATAAAAGCGTGTACGAGTGAATGAAGGAAGGCAGTGTGTGTGTGTGTGTGTCCTGAACATAACCAGTGTTGTGTGTTATTACACACGGGCTAAATGAGAAGGCGTCTCACCCCGGCTGCTTGTTTGATCATAAATTGTGCGCTATGATGACTTGTCTCCTCCACTTTTCCCTCCCTGGTCAGGGCAGATTTAAAAAAAAAAAAAAAAAAAAAATTCTAAAAAAAAAAATAAAAAAAAAGTACAGTTCCCAGCATACCATTAGCATATATATGAGATTTGAGACATTTTCTAATATTCTTGGGCAGAACTCATCTGTCAGCGGCACTGATGAATTATAAAAGGCTTGTTTAGGAGGCGAGGAGCAGCGATCCTTCTTCCTGCTCTCCGTACACACCTAACCTTTTACCCAGAAGAAGTACGCGAAGCCGGTTTAATAAACAACGGAGTCACGCGTGTTATTAGCCAGACGCCGTTGTACGTCCGAGTCGCGTCTCCGTGGCCCAACCGAGCGACGGGAAGTGAGCACAACAAAAGCGCACTACTTAGGGGGAGTTAATCCGGCTGCGACGAGTTAATAACGTTTTCTCATACACGTTTGACACGTTTTTTTGTTTCTCTTTCCCCTGATTTACATCATCTGTAATTTCACGTCCACGTCTGAATAACGTCAACAGGTTAAAGAACGTCCTCAGATAACATTTATAATATCCACAATTTACCTTCAGACATCCAAAACAAATCGGTGGAATCCTCCAGCTAATGACTACGACGTCCGCCGGAAATGTATCCGCAATACTCCGATAAATAAAGCCATAGTTTACGCCGAATGTCTTCTGATAATACCCACCTAAGAAGTTTATCAGGTCCATGTTCTACTAGGAACCCTTTCAGAAAGGGAAACGCTCGCAGATAGCCGAAGAACCCTCTGAGAACCCGTTTTAGTGAGCGGATCACAAACCGATATCAGAACGTTTACACTCCTGGCAGGAATCTAGATATTAAGATCGTAACATTTCCTCAGATAACAAGAACCTAAGGAAGAGAGAAACGTAGAGAAAGAGGTTCCTTGAGGGCTCTTTAAAGCTTTATTTGAAAATGAGTGGTTCTATTTCAGGAAAAGAGGTTTAGTATTTATTTAGAAGTATGCTGGATAATTAAAGGTTTATTTGAAACTTCGAATAAAGGGTTGCTAGCTACTGTAGCCTGCTAGCTAGCCTTAGCTTCAGTGAACCGCAGCACCTTTGTGGAAACAGTGCATGTAACCATGTGATTGATTTGAGTCAATCACAGACGTCCGGTGGCTCTCAGAAAGACGTGGTTTGTTTACTTTTGGTCTTAACATTAAGCCAAAAATCAGTTTTAATGTCAGTAGTGAAGGTCAGAAATACAAGATGGCCACCACATTAACACGGCACCGTGTTACCCAGCATGCAGTGTGTTGTATCAGCGAGACTTGTGAAGGAAATGAGGTTATTAGTTTTCTTTATTTTTTATCTTTCACAAAAAAAAAATAATAAATACACACACACACACACACACAGACGGCTATCCTTCTCGCTGCGAAATAAACGGCACGTTAATTAAAGCTGGCGAACGGCGCAGCGGCCTGTGTCCTAAATTAATTGCTTTCCATTAGAGTCGGTGCTGGACGTGTTATTAACCCTGTTGGACATTCTCCTTACATTCAATTTCCTTCCAGCTCCAGTTCGACTCCATCGTCCGGCTCTGTTCATTACACACCAGAGCAGAGGCTCGGACACGATCCTGATCCCGAACCAAACCCATCCATTCTGTGGTCCGCTAACAAACAAACAAACAAACAAACAACAACAGATTCCCCACAGACGGGTTTTTGGTGTTAATTGAATGAGCTCAGAAATCAGCAGTGTGTGTCCTCAATAACAACTTTGACTAATGATAATAAAAGAAGAAAAGGAAGTGCACGTGCACACACTCTGAATTCGGGCTGAATGTCATTACACAGAATAATCAAGTTTTCTCGTGTCGGGATTTTTTTTTTTGTCAGAAAACGAAATGTCTTGTGCAGATATACCCTTACATAGATATACATATTTATTTATTTATTTGCCTCGAATGAGCACGCGCACCCGTCTGTATCCCATCTCCGCAATTGCATCTGGATTATTTTACATTTTGATTGAAATGATGTCACGGGCAGATAAAGGCGCGCGGCGGCTGCGGTCATTGTAATTGAATCAGTGCGAGTTGTTTTAGATGTGACGCCCAATGCATAAAAAAGATCCACTCTTGTTTAACACGGCGCTGATTAGATCGCTTTAAAATGGCAAAAAAAGAGAAAAGAAACACGAGCATCTCCATAGAACTGCATCGGGATAGATAATGCATAAAAAATGCAGCCGCGAGGCCTTCTGTCACGCACCACCGTGTGTACTCACACACACACACACACACACACGTGTCACTCAGCTCTGTGCATGCACCATCCGCCCAACTTTCCATGTGTAACCAAAGTTTCAATAAATAAATTTCGCATGGTGCAGGAAACCCGGTGCACGTGCGACTTTGAGTGACATCACTTAAATGACAGTTAATAGAGAGTGGGGGAGGCGGGGGGGGGGGTCTCCTCGCGCTTCACTTACACAAGCAGGCGCGCACACACACACACACCGATTGCAAACGTGTAACGCTCACGGCGCACATGAAGATGATCCAGCTCACGCGACGATATCTCGGGAGATGCGACATGGTGATCTGGAGTTTAATTTAATCTACACACTGATGGACAGAACGTTTCAGTCTGTAAATAAGTAAACACAGACATCTTGTCCACTTTAATATAGACACCTTTTTTTAACGTCATTTAGAAAACCGCATTTTAGAAAAAAATAAAATAAAATCTCCAGAAGGCCTGGGTGGGAGGGGCATACATTCTCTCTTGCCTGTCAATCATCGACAGTAACCAATCACAGCTGAGTGTCTGTAGGAAGCCGCTTAAGCTAGTTCTCACACGGAGCAGAATGCTAACAAGATCATGCTGCTATCACTGTACTCACTGAAAAAAAATCCCCAAAACTAATGATTTTGCATTTACATTTCTTAATCTTAATCTCTTCCGAATCTTTAGAAAGAAGCGGAAAGTTTTGCTAGTGGAATGTTAAAAATAACTTACCTAGCATGTCTAATTCTTAGCTAG
>NC_080710.1:2673279-2693279 GCF_019097595.1 Hemibagrus wyckioides | reverse complement strand
TTTATTTATTTATTTATTTATTTATTTATTGTGGTGAGTGAGTGTGTGATTTGAGTGTATTTATTTATTTGATTTGTCTTATTTATTATTTATTTATTGGGTGAGTGAGTGTTATTTATTTATTTATTTATTTATTTATTATTTGAGTGAGTGTATTTATTTATTTATTTTATTTATTTATTTATTTATTTATTTTATTATTGGTTATTTATTTATTTATTGTACTATTTATTTATTTATTTATTTATTTATTTATTTATTTAGTGAGTATTTATTTATTTATTTATTATCTTATTTATTTATTTATTTATTTATTTATATTTATTTGAAGGTATGAGTGAGTATTTATTTATTGTATGAGTTTATTTGAGGGTGAGTGTAAAATGTGAGTGGAGTGAGTGAGTGTGTGGATGAGGTGAGTGTGTGAGTGTATTTGAGTGTGAGTGAGTAGGTGAGTGATGTGAGTGAGTGAGTGTATTTAGGTGTGTGAGTGAGAGTGAGTGGAGTGAGTGAGTGAGTGAGTGATTGTGAGTGAGTGGTGAGGTGTGTGAGTGAGTGTGAGTGTGTGGAGGAGTGGAGTGAGTGAGTGTGTGTAAAGTGTGGTGTGAGTGAGTGAGTGAGTGAGTGAGTGTAAATGTGTGGGTGGAGTGAGTGAGTGAGTGGAGTGTGCTGTAGGCATGTGTGTGGAGCGGAGTGGAGTTAGGAGGTGAGTGAGTGAGTGATTGAGTGAGTGAGTGTGTGAGTGAGTGTGAGTGTGAGTGAGTGAGTGAGTGAGTGTGTGTAAATGTGTGTGAGTGAGTGTGTGAGTGAGTGAGTGTGTGTAAATGTGTGTATGTGTATGTGTGTGAGTGAGTGAGTGAGTGTGTGTGAGTGAGTGTGTGTAAATGTGTGTGTGAGAGTGTGTGAGTGAGTGAGTGAGTGAGTGAGTGTGTGTGTGAGTGAGTGAGTGAGTGATTGAGTGAGTGTGTGTAAATGTGTGTGTGAGTGACTGAGTGAGTGGACTGAGCAGGCCTGGAGTGAGTGAGTTAGGAGTGAGTCTTAGTGAGTGGAGTGATGGAGTGAGTGAGTGTGTGGTGAGTGTGTATGTTGTGTGTGTGTGAGGTAATGTGTATGTGTGTATGGAGTGAGTGAGGTGGAGTGAGTGAGTGAGGGATGAGTGAGGTGTGTGAGCCCCCTGAGTGAGTGGCTGGATATGAGTAGCTGTAGTGGTATGGTGTGTGTCACCAGGTGGACCACCACCACCTGTGCAGGGTGGGTGGAGTGAGTGAGTGTAGTGAGTGTGAGGTGAGCAGTTGGTGAGTAGTGAGTGTGTGTGAGTGTGAGTGAGTGATGGAGTGCACTGTACTCAAGTGGAGTGGTGAGTGTGTGTGTAGTGAGTGGGTGAGTGAGTGTGACTAAATGTGTGTATCATGTGAGTGAGTGAGTGTGTGAGGTGTATTCCATTTCATGTTTGTGCCAATCTGTGAGTAGGTGTGAGTCCATGTGTGGTGAGTGAGTGAGTGAGTGGTGTGTGGTGGGTGAGGTGAGTGTGAGTGAGTGTGTGAGTATTGAGTGTATCGACGTGGAGAGTAATGCTCAGTGTGTGTGTGTAAATGTGTGTAGGTGTATGTGTGTGAGTGAGTGAGGTGTGTGGAGTGAGGAGTGAGTGGAGTGGGTGTGAGGTGTGGGTGAGTGTGTGAGTGAGTGTGTGAGTGAGTGTGTGAGTGAGTGAGTGAGTGTGTGTAAATGTGTGTATGTGTATGTGTGTGAGTGAGTGAGTGAGTGAGTGAGTGAGTGAGTGAGTGAGTGAGTGAGAGTGATTGAGTGTGTGTAAATGTGTGTGTGAGTGAGTGTGTGAGTGAGTGTGTGAGTGAGTGAGTGAGTGAGTGAGTGAGTGAGTGTGTGTAAATGTGTGTATGTGTATGTGTGTGAGTGAGTGAGTGTGAGTGAGTGAGTGTGTGTATGTATATGTGTGTGAGTGAGTGAGTGAGTGAGTGAGTGAGTGTAAATGTGTGTATGTATATGTGTGTGAGTGAGTGAGTGAGTGAGTGTGTGAGTGAGTGAGTGAGTGATTGTGTGTAAATGTGTGTGTGAGTGAGTGTGTGAGTGAGTGAGTGATTCTGTGTAAATGTGTGTGTGAGTGAGTGAGTGAGTGTGTGAGTGAGTGAGTGAGTGAGTGAGTGAGGAGTGAGTGTGAGTGGATGAGGAGTGTGAGGTGAGTGGAGTGTGAGGAGGAGGAGTGAGTGGAGTGTGTGTAAATGTGTGTGGAGTGAGTGTGTGAGGAGTGAGTGAATTGAGGAGGAGGAGTGGGAGGATTGAGGAGTGAGTGGTGAGTGAGTGAGTGTGAGTGTGTGAGTGGAGTGAGTGAGTGAGGAGTGTGTAAATGTGTGTGAGTGAGTGTGTGAGTGAGGAGGAGGTGTGTGTAAATGTGTGTATGGGCATGTGTGTGAGTGGGAGTGGAGTGGAGTGAGTGAGTGTGTGTAAATGTGTGTGTGAGGAGGTGTGGAGTGAGGGAGTGAGTGAGTGGAGTGTGTGTGAGGAGTGAGTGAGGATTGAGTGAGTGTGTGTAAATGTGTGTGTGAGTGACTGAGTGAGTGGAGGAGTGAGTGTGTGAGGGAGTGAGTGAGTGAGTGAGTGAGTTAGTGTGTGAGTGAGTGAGTGAGTGGAGGTGTGAGTGGAGTGAGTGTGTGTGTGTGAGTGAGTGAGGAGTGAGTGTGTGTAAATGTGTGTATGTGTGTATGTGTATGTGTGTGAGTGAGGGAGGAGTGGAGTGAGTGGTGAGTGTGAGTGTGTGAGTGGTGTGTAAATGTGGAGTGAGGAGTGAGGAGTGAGGAGGAGTGAGTGGAGTGTGTGTAAAATGTGTGTAGGTGTATGTGTGAGTGAGTGTGTGAGTGAGTGAGTGAGTGAGTGAGGAGTGAGTGGGTGAGGAGTGTGTGGAGTGAGTGTGGGAGTGATGAGTGAGTGGAGTCAGTATGTGTAAATGTGTGTGAGTGAGTGGTGAGTGAGTGAGGTAAATGAGTGTGTGGAGTGAGTGAGTGGAGTGAGTGTGGAGTGGGTGTGTGAGTGAGTGTGTGAGTGGAGTGAGTGGAGTGGGGTGAGTGTGTGTGCAGAGTGGAGTGAGTGAGGAGGAGTGAGGAGTGTGTGTGTGTGTGAGTGAGTGGAGTGTGTGTAAATGTGTGTGGAGTGAGTGAGTGTGTGAGTGAGTGAGTGAGGAGGGTAAGGAGTGAGTGAGTGAGTGTAAATGTGGGAGTGATTAGGAGTGTGTGAGTGAGTGTGTGGAGTGAGTGGAGGGGTGTGTAAATGTGTGTATGTGTGTGAGTGATGTGAGTGAGTGTGAGTGAGTGTGTGAGTGGAGTGTGGATGTGAGTGAGTGTGTGTATGTATAATATTATGTGTGTGAGTGAGGAGTGAGTGGAGGGGTGAGTGAGTGAGTGAGTGAGTGTGTGTATGTGTGTGAGTGAGTGAGTGAGTGATTGTGTGTAAATGTGTGTGTGAGTGAGTGTGTGAGTGTGTGAGTGAGTGAATGATTGTGTGTAAATGTGTGTATGTGTGTGAGTGAGTGAGTGAGTGATTGTGTGTAAATGTGTGTGTGAGTGAGTGAGTGAGTGAGTGTGTGTAAATGAGTGTGAGTGAGTGTGTGAGTGAGTGTGTGAGTGAGTGAGTGTAAATGTGTGTATGTATGTGTGTGAGTGAGTGAGTGAGTGATTGTGTGTAAATGTGTGTGTGAGTGAGTGTGTGAGTGAGTGAGTGAGTGAGGAGTGAATGGGTGTGTGTGTAAATGTGTGTGTGTATGTGTGTGAGTGAGTGAGTGAGGAGGAGGTGGGGTGTGTGTAAATGTGTGTGTGAGTGTGTGTAAATGTGTGTGTGTGAGTGAGTGAGTGTGTGAGTGAGTGAGTGTGGCGGAGTGGTGGTGAGTGAGTGAGGAATAGTGTGTAAATGTGTGTATGTGTATGTGTGTGAGTGGAAATGTGTGAGTGGAGGGAGTGAGGGGAGTGAGTCAGTGTGTGTAAATGTGTGTATGTGTATGTGTGTGTGAGTGTGAGAGGAGGAGGTGAGTGAGTGATAATGTCAAATGTGTGTGTGTGGAGTGTGTGAGTGAGTGAGTGTGTGATGCAAACGTGAGTGTATGTAAATGTGTGGAAGTGTATGATGTGTGCCAAATGACATGTGATGAGTGAGTGAGTGAGTGAGTGATGTGGTGTGTGGAGTGTGTGATGTGAGTGAGAGTGAGTGTGAGGAGTGTGTGTAAATGTGTGTGTGGAGGTGAGTGTGTGAGTGTGTGTAAATGTGTGTGTGAGTGAGGAGTGAAATAATGTGTGTAAAGTGTGTGAGTGAGTGAGTGTGGGTGAGGTGTGAGTGAGTGAGTGTGTGAGTGAGTGAGGTGAGTGAGTGATGTGGCAGTATGTAAATGGGGGTGTAGTGTGTGTGTGAGTGAGTGTGTGAGTGAGTGAGTGAGTGAGTGAGTGAGTGTGTGTGGAGTGAGTGAGTGTGTGTAAATGTGTGTGTGTGAGTGTGTGTGAGTGTGTGAGTGAAATATGTGTATCTTATATGTGTGTGTGTGAGTGAGTGAGTGATTCTGTGTAAATGTGTGTGTGAGTGAGTGAGTGAGTGAGTGTGTGTAAATGTGAGTGTGAGTGAGTGAGTGTGTGAGTGAGTGTGTGAGTGAGTGAGTGAGTGAGTGTGTGTAAATGTGTGTGTGAGTGAGTGTGTGAGTGTGTGTAAATGTGTGTGTGAGTGAGTGTGTGAGTGAGTGTGTGAGTGAGTGAGTGTAAATGTGTGTATGTATATGTGTGTGAGTGAGTGAGTGAGTGATTGTGTGTAAATGTGTGTGTGAGTGAGTGAGTGAGTGAGTGTGTGTAAATGAGTGTGAGTGTGTGTAAAATGTGTGTGAGTGAGTGTGTGAGGAGTGAGTGAGTGTAAATGTGTGTATGTGGGTGTGAGTGAGGTGTGGAGTGAGTGATTGTGTGTAAATGTGTGTGTGAGTGGAGTGTGTGGAGTGTGAGTGGAGTGAGGAGTGAGGAGTGTGTGTAAATGAGTGTGAGGGGAGGTGTGTGAGTGAGTGGAGTGAGGAGGAGGAGTGTTGTGTGTGTAAATGTGCATGTGTGTGAGTGAGTGGAGTGGAGGAGTGTGTGTGTGTGGAGTGTGGTGTGTGAGGAGGAGTGAGGAGTGAGTGAGTGTGTAAAATGTGTGTATGTATGAGTGTGTGTGTGAGTGAGTGTGTGAGTGTGTGAGTGAGTGAGTGAGTGAGTGAGTGATTGTGTGTAAATGTGTGTGTGAGTGAGTGTGTGAGTGTGTGAGTGAGTGAGTGAGTGATTGTGTGTAAATGTGTGTGTGAGTGAGTGAGTGAGTGAGTGAGTGTGTGTAAATGTGAGTGTGAGTGAGTGAGTGAGTGTGTGAGTGAGTGAGTGAGTGTGTGTAAATGTGTGTGTGAGTGAGTGTGTGAGTGAGTGTAAATGTGAGTGGAGTGGGAGTGAGGTGAGTGTGTGTGTAAATGTGTGTGGGAGGAGTGAGTGTGTGAGTGTGTGTGAGTGAGTGAGTGTGTGAGTGAGTGTGTGAGTGAGTGAGTGAGTGAGTCAGTGTGTGTAAATGTGTGTATGTGTATGTGTGTGAGTGAGTGTGTGAGAGAGTGAGTGAGTGAGTGTGTGTGTGTGTGAGTGTGTGTGAGTGAGTGTGTGTAAATGTGTGTATGTAAATGTGTGTGTGAGTGAGTGAGTGAGTGAGTGTGTGTAAATGTGTGTGTGAGTGAGTGTGTGAGTGTGTGTAAATGTGTGTGTGAGTGAGTGAGTGAGTGAGTGAGTGAGTGAGTGAGTGAGTGTGAGTGAGTGAGTGAGTGAGTGAGTGAGTGAGTGAGAGTGAGTGAGTGTGTGTAAATGTGTGTGTGAGTGAGTGTGTGTAAATGTGTGTGTGAGTGAGTGAGTGAGTCAGTGAGTGAGTGAGTGTAAATGTGTGTGTGAGTGAGTGAGTGTGTGAGTGAGTGATGATGAGGAGTGAGGAGGAGTGGGAGTGAGTGAGTGATGTGTAAATGTGTGTATGTGTGTGAGTGAGTGTAGTGAGTGAGTGAGTGGAGTGAGGTGAGTGTATGGTGAGTGAGTGAGGTGAGTGTGTGTAAATGTATGTATGTTTGTGAGTGAATGAGTGTGAGTGGAGGTGTGGGTGAGTGGAGTGAGTGTGTGGGAGGGGAGTGAGTGTGGATGTGTGAGTGAGTGTGTGGAGTGCAAAATGTGTGTGTGAGTGAGTGTGAGTGAGTGAGGTGAGTGGGAATGAGTGAGTTGAGGTGTGGAGTGAGTGTGAGTGGAGTGAGTGTGAAGTAATGTGTGGAAGTAGTGATTTGAGTGAGTGAGTGTGTGTAAATGTGTGTGTGAGTGAGTGTGTGAGTGTGTGTAAATGTGTGTGTGAGTGAGTGAGTGAGTGTGTGAGTGAGTGAGTGAGTGAGTGAGTGAGTGTGTGTAAATGTGTGTGTGAGTGAGTGTGTGAGTGTGGGTGAGTGGTGGTGGTGAGTGAGTGGTAGTGTAGGAGTGTGTGTGAATGCGGAAATGTGTGTGAGTAGTGTGGGAGTGAGTGAGTGGTGAGTGAGTGATGAGTGTGTGTGAGTGGAGTGGAGTGGGTGAGTGTGTGTGTAAATGTGTGTATGTTTTATGTGTGTGATGAGGTGGAGTGTGAGTGTAGGTGAGTGAGGTCGAGGAGTGAGTGTGGTGGTGGGTGAGTGTGTGAGTGAGCGTGTGTGAAATGTGTGTGATGTGTGTGGGAGTGAGTGAAATGGGTGGTGAGCGATGGAGTGGTGAGTGATGATGAGTGAATGAGTGAGTGAGTGATTGAGTGACTGAGTGAGTGAGAGTGAGTGAGTGTGTGTAAATGTGTGTGTGAGTGAGTGAGTGAGTGAGTGAGTGAGTGTGTGTAAATGTGTGTATGTATATGTGTGTGAGTGAGTGAGTGAGTGAGTGTGTGTAAATGTGTGTGTGAGTGAATGTGTGAGTGAGTGTGTGAGTGAGTGAGTGAGTGTGTGTAAATGTGTGTGTGAGTGAGTGAGTGAGTGAGTGAGTGAGTGAGTGAGTGTGTGTAAATGTGTGTGAGTGAGTGAGTGAGTGAGTGAGTGAGTGTGTGTAAATGTTTGAGTGTGTGAGTGAGTGAGTGAGTGAGTGTGTGTAAATGTGTGTATGTGTATGTGTGTGAGTGAGTGTGTGTGAGTGAGTGAGTGAGTGTAAATGTGTGTGTGAGTGAGTGTGTGTAAATTTCTGTGTGAGTGAGTGTGTGAGTGTGTGTAAATGTGTGTGAGTTAGTGTGTGAGTGTGTGTAAATGTGTGTGTGAGTGAGTGTGAGTGTGTGTAAATGTGTGTGTGAGTGAGTGTGTGAGTGCGTGAGTGAGTGTGTGTGTGTGAGTGTGTTTTGTAATCAGGAGTGAGGAGTGAGGAGTGAGTGTGTGTGTAAATGTGTGTGTGGAGTGAATGTGTGAGTGAGTGGGAGGGTGGAGTGAGGAGGAGTGAGTGAGGTGTGTAAATGTGTGTTGGAGTGAGTGTGTGAGTGAGTGGGAGTGAGGAGGTGTGATGGTGAGTGAGTGTGTGTGAGTGTGAGTGTAAACAGGTGAGTGAGTGAGTGAGTGAGAGTGGTGAGTGGCAGGAGGAGTGAGTGAGTGAGTGTGTGTAAATGTGTGTATGTGTATGTGTGTGAGTGAGTGAGTGAGTGAGTGAGTGTGTGTAAATGTGTGTATGTGTATGTGTGTGAGTGAGTGTGTGAGTGAGTGAGTGAGTGAGTGAGTGAGTGTGTGAGTGAGTGAGTGAGTGAGTGAGTGAGTGTGTGAGTGAGTGAGTGAGTGAGTGAGTGAGTGAGTGTGTGTAAATGTGTGTATGTATATGTGTGTGTGAGTGAGTGAGTGTGTGTAAATGTGTGTATGTATATGTGTGTGAGTGAGTGAGTGAGTGAGTGTGTGTAAATGTGTGTGTGAGTGAGTGTGTGAGTGAGTGTGTGAGTGAATGAGTGTGTGAGTGAGTGAGTGAGTGTGTATAAATGTGTGTATGTGTATGTGTGTGAGTGAGTGTGAGTGAGTGTGTGTTAGTGAGTGTGAGTGAGTGAGTGTGTGTTAGTCAGTGTGGAGTGGAGTGGGAGTGGGAGTGAGGGAGGGTGTATATGTGTGTGTAGTGAGTGAGGTGGTGTAAATGTGTGTGTGAGTGAGTGAGTGACTGAGTGTAAATGTGTGTATGTGTATGTGTGTGAGGAGGAGTGTGTGAGGAGTGAGTGTGTGTAAATGTGTGTGTGAGTGAATGTGTGAGGAAATGTGTGTGAGTGGAGTGAGAGTGAGTAGGTGAGTGTGTGAATGAAATGTGTGTAGTGGGATGTGTGAGGAGTGTGTGAGTGTGTGGAGTGTGTAAATGTGTGTGTGAGTGAGTGGAGGAGGTGCGAGTGGAGGATGAGGAGTGTGTGTAAATGTGTGTATGTATATGTGTGAGTGAGTGGTGAGTGAGTGAGTGAGTGGAGTGTGTAAATGGTGTGTGTGAGTGGAGTGTTATGTGAGTGATGGAGTGAGTGTGGAGTGAGTGATGTGTGTGAAACGTGCAGTGTGTGAGTGAGTGGCGGTGAGTGAGTAGAGGAGTGAGTGAGGAGTGGAGTGAGTGAGTGCGTGGTGAGGTGGAGTGCGTAAAATGTGCACCTTCACTGGAGGTGTCATGCCTGCGTGATGAGAGGTGTAAGTGTGTGTGAGGTGGGTGTGAGCTGAGCGTGTGGCCTACTATGTGTATGTGTGTGGTCCAACCTGCGTATTTCATCTAAAGTGTGTGAGTGAGTGTGATGTGTAAGTGTGTGTGAGGTGAGTGTGAAACTATTTCATAAATGAGTGAGTGTGTAAATGCCTAGTGAGCTGGGTGTGTGAGTGAGTGACTCTGAGTGTTCACCAGTGGTGGTGAGTGTACGTGAGTGAGTGAGAGTGGAGTGATGGTGTGGAGTGAGTTCACTTCAGTGGAGTGAGAGTGTGAGTGTGATGATAGGTGAGTGATGTAGTGAGTAACAGTGTACTGGTGCAGTGAGGAGTTTATGATGTGTATGGAGTTATCGCTGTGCATGCCGATGAGGTGCGATGGTGATGGGTGAGCTGTGATTTACCCCAGTGAGTGAGATGATGCGGTGGCGCAGTGATGATGTAAATGATGTGGTGAGTGTCTATGAAATGTGAGTGTGAGTGAGTGGAGTGAGTGAGGAGTGTGTAAATGTGTGAGTGAGTGAGTGTGCTGGCAGTGAGTGAGTGTGTGAGTGTGTGTGTGAGTGAGTGGGTGTGGGAGTGGGTGAGTGAGTGTGTGAGTGAGTGAGTGTGAGTGTGTGTGAGTGAGTGTGGGTGAGTGAGTGAGTGAAATGTGAGTGTGAGTGTGTGATGTGTGTGGAGTGAGTGAGTGAGTGAGTGTAAAATGTGTGTATGTGTGTGTGTGTGAGTGAGTGAGTGTGTGAGTGAATGTGTAAATGTGTGTGTGGAGTGAGGAGGAGTGAGTGTGTGTAAATGTGTGTGTGTATGTGAGTGTGTGTGAGTGGGAGTAGGAGTGAGTGAGTGAGTGAGTGAGTGAGTGAGTTGTGAGTGAGGTGAGGTGAGTGAGTGTGTGAGTGGAGTGAGGGTGAGGAGTGTATATGGACTGTGAGAGTGAGTGTGTGAGTGAGTGGAGTGTGTAAATGTGTTTGTGAGGAGTGAGTGAGTGAGTGTAAAGTGTGTGTAGTGTGTATGTATGTGTGTGAGTGAGGTGATGTGGAGTGAGTGTGTGTAAATGTGTGTGAGTGAATGTGTGAGTGAGTGAGTGAGTGGAGTGAGTGGAGTGGAGTGTGTGTAAATGTGTGTTGTGAGTGATGTGTGTGTGGTGAGTGAGTGGAGTGTGTGTAAATGTGTGTATGTGTATATGTGTGTGAGTGTGTGAGTGAGGAGGAGGAGTGTGTAAATGTGTGTATGTGTATGTGTGTGAGTGAGTGTGTGAGTGAGTGAGTGAGTGAGTGAGTGAGTGTGTGAGTGAGTGAGTGAGTGAGTGAGTGTGTGAGTGAGTGAGTGAGTGTGTGTAAATGTGTGTGTGAGTGAGTGTGTGAGTGTGTGTAAATGTGTGTGAGTGTGTGTAAATGTGTTTGTGAGTGTGAGTGGGTGTAAATGTGTGTGTGAGTGAGTGAGTGTGTGAGTGAGTGAGTGAGTGAGTGAGTGTAAATGTGTGTGTGAGTGAATGTGTGAGTGAGTGAGTGAGTGAGTGAGTGTGTGAGTGAGTGAGTGTGTGAGGGAGTGAGTGTGAATGAGTGAGTGTGAGTGAGTGAGTGGAGTGGAGTGTGTAAATGTGTGTGTGTATGTGTGTATGTGTGTGAGTGAGTGTGTGAGTGAGTGTGTGTGAGGAGGAGTGTGTCAATGTGTGAGTGTGTGTGAGTGAGTGGAGTGAGGTGATTGAGTGTGCGAGTGAGTGGAGTGCAGTGAGTGAGTGAGTGTGTAAATGTGTGTGTGAGTGAGTGTGGGTTGATGATGATGAGTGAGTGGGAGGAGTGAGTGTGTGTGGTGAGTGAGTGAGTGAGAGTGAGTGGGAGTGGAGTGAGTGAGTGGTGAGTGAGCGCGGATGTGAGTGAGTGAGTGAGTGGAGTGAGTGAGTGAATGGTGAGTGACGGAGAAATGAGTGATTCAGTGACTACGTGATGCGTGTAAAGTGTGCTGGTAAAATGTGCCAAATGTGATGTGAGTGAGTGAGTGGCGTGAGTGAGTGAGTGAGTGTGAGTGTGTGAGTGTGAGTGAGTGTGAGTGGAGTGGTGGAGTGAGTGTGTGTAAATGTGTGTGTGAGTGTGTGTGAGTGAGAGTGTGTGAGTGAGGTGAGTGAGTGAGTGAGTGTGTGTAAATGTGTGTGGAGTGTGTGTAAAATGTGTGTGTGGAGTGAGTGTAGGTAAGTGTGAGTGAGTGAGTGAGTGAGTGAGTGTGTGTAGGAGTGAGTGAGGTGAGTGGAGTGAGTGAGGTGAGTGAGTGAGTGGAGTGTAAATGTTTGATGTGATGAGTGTGTGGAGTGAGTGATAGTGAGTGAGTGAGTGGAGTGTGTGTATGTGTGAGTAGTGGAGAGTGGAGGATGAGTGAATGTGTGTATGTATGTGTGTGTGAGTGAGTGAGTGAGTGAGTGAGTGAGTGAGTGAGTATGTGAGTGTGTGTAAATGTGTGTGTGAGTGAGTGAGTGTGTGTAAATGTGTGTATGTATATGTGTGTGAGTGAGTGAGTGAGTGAGTGAGTGTGTGTAAATGTGTGTGTGAGTGAATGTGTGAGTGAGTGTGTGAGTGAGTGAGTGAGTGAGTGTGTGTAAATGTGTGTGTGAGTGAATGTGTGAGTGAGTGTGTGAGTGAGTGAGTGAGTGAGTGAGTGAGTGAGTGAGTGTGTGTAAATGTGTGTGAGTGAGTGTGTGAGTGAGTGAGTGAGTGAGTGAGTGAGTGAGTGAGGAGTGGAGGAGTGTGTGTAAAATGTGTGTGAGTGTGTGTGAGTGAGTGAGTGAGTGAGTGAGTGTGTGTAAATGTGTGCCTGTGAGTGAGTGTAAATTTCTGTGTGAGTAGTGTGAGTGAGTGAGTGTGTAGTAGCTGTGTGAGTGTAGTGTGAGAGTGTGTAGAGTGTGTGAAATGTGTGTGTGAGGAGGAGTGTGGCAGTGTGTGTAAATGTGTGTGAGTGAATGTGTGAGTGAGTGAGTGTGTGTGTGTCGGTATGTGTAAAGGATTGTGTGAGGAGTGAGTGTGTGTGAGGGAGTGAGTCTGTGTAAATGTGTGTGTGAGTGAATGTGTGGGTGAGTGTTTGAGTGAGTGAGTGAGTGAGTGAGTGGAGGAGTGAGTGTGTGTGAGTGTGTGTAAATGTGAGTGTGGGAGTGGTGTGAGTGAGTGGAGTGTGTGAGTGAGTGAGTGTGAGTGAGTGAGTGTGTGTGTAAATGTGTGTGGAGTGGGAGGTGTGTGAGTGGTGAGTGGAGGAGTGGAGGAGTGTGTGTAAATGTGTGTGGAATGTGTGTGAGTGAGTGTGTGAGTGAGTGTGTGTGAGTGAGTGTGTGTAAATGTGTGTATGTGTATGTGTGTGTGTGAGTGAGTGTGAGTGAGTGTGTGTAAATGTGTGTATGTGTATGTGTGTGAGTGAGTATGTGTGAGTGATTGTGTGTAAATGTGTGTATGTGTATGTGTGTGAGTGAGTGAGTGAGTGTGTGTAAATGTGTGTGTGAGTGAGTGTGTGAGTGTGTGTAAATGTGTGTGTGAGTGAGTGTGTGAGTGTGTGTAAATGTGTGTGAGGATGGGGTGTGTGTGAGTGAGTGAGGTGTGAGTGGGAGTGAGTACTGAGATGTGAGTGAGTGAGGTAGTGAGTGAGTGAGTAGTGTGTGAGACCTGGCCTAGTGGAGTGTGGAGGAGTGGAGTGGTTGTGAGTAATGTTACTTAATTGAGGTGTGTGGTGGTGAGCACTCAGTTGAGTGTGAGGAGTGTTCACTGGAGTGAGTGTAGGAGTGTGTGAGTCCACTACTCAGTGTTGTTGAGTGGGTGTGAGTGTGAGTGAGTGTGAGTGACACCTTTTTCATGGGTGAGTGGTGTGTTAGTTGTGAGTGTGTTATGTGGAGTGGTAGGTATTGGAGTGTTTAGTGGGTGAGTGATGTGAGTGGGTGAGTGAGTGGGTGAGGTGTGGTGAGTGAGTGTGAGTGAGTGAGTGAGTGTGAGTAGTGAGTTGACTTGTGGAGTGAGTGAGTGGAGTGGTGTGGAGTGTGAGTTACTATGTGTGTGTGAGTGGTGAGATTTATTTAAATGTGTGGAGTGAGTGATTGAGTGTGTGTAAATTTTCATTGGAGTGAGTGAGTGTGAGTGAGTGTGGAGGGTGAGTGAGTGAGGTATGTATTGTGAGAGTGATGGGTGAGTGAGTGAGTGTGAGTGTGTGTGTGTGAGGTGAGTGAGGAGTGTGTGAGTTAGTGGGGAGTGTGTGTATGTGTATGTGTGTGAGTGAGTGAGTGAGTGTGGCCAGTGAGTGTGTGAGTGAGAGTGAGTGTGTGTTAGTGTGAGTGTGAGGAGTGAGTGTGGAGTGTATGCAAATGTGATGTGTGAGTGAGTGGAGTGTGAGTGAGTGTGTGAGTGAGTGAATGTGTGAGTGAGTGGAGGAGTGAGTGAGTGTAAATGTGAGTGTGTGTGAGTGAGGAGTGAGTGAGTGAATGTGTGTAAATGTGTGTGAGTGAGATGTGTGTAAATGTGGAGTGTGGAGTGAGTGAGTGTGAGTGTGTGTAAATGTGTGTGTGAGTGAGTGTGAGTGAGTGGAGTGAGTGTGTAGAATGTGATGGAGGAGTGTGTGTGATATATGTGTGTGAGTGAATGGAGGAGTGATGTGAGGATGTGTGTAAATGTGTGTGTGAGTGAGGTGTGAGTGGAGTGTGTGTGAGGAGTGAGTGAGTGTAGTGTGAGGAAGTGAGTGTGTGTAGTGTAAATGTGTGAGTGAGTGAGTGAGTGAGTGTGTGTGTGTAAATGTGTGTATGTATATGTGTGTGTGAGTGAGTGAGTGTGTGTAAATGTGTGTATGTATATGTGTGTGAGTGAGTGTGTGAGTGAGTGAATGAGTGAGTGAGTGTGTGAGTGAGTGAGTGAGTGTGTGAGTGAGTGTGTGTAAATGTGTGTGTGAGTGAGTGTGTGAGTGAGTGAGTGAGTGAGTGAGTGTGTGTAAATGTGTGTATGTGTGTGAGTGAGTGAGTGAGTTAGTGTGTGAGTGAGTGAGTGTGTGTAAATGTGTGTGAGTGAGTGAGTGAGTGAGTGTGTGTGTGAGTGAGTGTGTAGTGTGAAGTGTGTGTGTGGAGTGAGTGTGAGTGTGTGTAAATGTGTGTGTGTGAGTGAGTGTGTGTGTGTGAGTGAGTGAGTGATGGAGTGTGTGGGAGGATGTAAATGTGTGTGGATTATTTGAATGTGTGAGTGAGTGTGTGTGAGTGAGTGAGGAGGAGTGTGTGTAAATGTGTGTATGTGTATGTGAGTGTGTGTGAGTGAGTGTGAGTGAGTGGAGTGAGTGAGTGAGTGTGTGAGTGAGTGTGTGCTCAGTGTGAGTGAGTGAGTGAGGAGTGTGTAAATGTGTGTATGTATGTGTGGGAGTGAGTGTGTGAGTGAGTGTGTGGGAGTGAGGAGTGTGTGTAAATGTGTGTATGTGTATGTGTGTGGAGGGTGAGTGAGTGTGTGTAGAAAAGTGTGAGTCTGAGTGAGTGAGGAGTGAGTGAGTGAGTGAGTGAGTGAGTGAGTGTGAGTGCGAGTGAGTGTGAGTGAGTGGGAGTGTGGAGTGAGTGTGAGTGAGTGGAGTGAGTGAGTGAGTGAGTGAAAATGGGATGTGAGTGTGAGTGAGTGAGTGTGTGATTGGAGCGAGGTGAGTGAGTAGTGATTGAGTGAGTGTGTGTAAATGTGTGCGAGGAGTGAGTGAGTGGAGTGGAGTGTGTGTAAATGTGTGTATTGTGTGAGTGTGGTGAGTGGAGTGGCTGAGTGGGAGTGGGATTGGGAGTGGATTGTGTGTCAATGTGTGTGAGTGAGTGTGTGTAAATGTGTGTGTGAGTGTATTGTGTGGAGCTGATCAGTGAGTGTGTGAGGAGTGAGTGAGTGATGTAAATGTAAATGTGTGTGAGTGAGTGAGTGTGTGAGTGAGGTGTGAGTGAGTGTAAATGTGTGTGTATGTGTGTGTGAGTGAGTGAGTGCAGGAGTGGAGTGAGTGTGGAGTGAGTGTGTGAGTGTGTGTGAGTGTGTGAGTGTGTGTGAGTGAATGAGTGTGAGTGAGTGAGTGAGTGTGTGCTCAAATGTCTGTATGTGTATGTGTGTGAGGTGAGGTGTGAGTGAGTGAGTGTGTGTGAGTGAGTGAGTGTGGAGTGTGTGTGAGTGAGTGAGTGAGTGTGTGTAAATGTGTGTGAGTGAGTGAGTGAGTGAGTAGGTGGAGTGAGTGAGGAGTGAGTGTGCAAAACGTGTGTGTACGTGTGTGTGTGAGTGAGTGTGCGTGTGTGTAAATGGGCAGTGAGTGAGTGAGTGATGGCGATGGGTAAATGTGAGGAGCGTACGAGCGGAGAGTGAGTGAGTGTGTAAATGTGTATGCAATGTATGTGTGTGGAGAGGAGTGGGAGTGAGTGGAGTGAGTGGAGTGTGTGGTGAGCGCAATGAGGTGGAGTGAGTGAGAGTGAGGAGTGGGTGAGTGGAGTGGAGTGTGTAAATGAGCGTAGTTTAGGTGGTGAGTGAATGTGTGGAATGAGTGAGTGTGTGAGGAGTGGGAGTGAGTGCAAAGGAGTGTGTGGAGTGTGTATGCGATGTGTGTGTGAGTGGAGGTGGAGTGAGTGAGTGAGTGTGTAAATGTGATGTATATGTGCCTGTGTGAGGTGGAGTGAGGTGAGTGAGTGATGAGTGTGTAAATGTGTGTGAGTGAAGTAAAATGTGAGTGCGTGAGGAGTGATGTGTGATGTTTTGTGTTTTTCAAAACCATGCGTGTGATGAGTGAGTGTGATGTGGAGTGAGTGATGATGTGTGATGTGAGTGTGAGTGTGTGATGTGATGGAGTGTGAGCTGTGGAAATGTGCGCATGGTTTGAGTGGTGTGAGCGCATGATGTGATGATGATGTGATGCGTGAGTGATGAACGTAGTGTGTGAGTGTGATTTTGGGTGTCCAGTGAGCTGTGTGAGAGTGATAGTCAATGGTGAGTGAGTGTGCGCGATGGTGATGTGAGTGAGTGAGTGTGTGATGATCTGTGATTATGGAGATCGGGGCGGGCCATGAGTGGAGTGAGTGTGGTGATGCGATGAGTGTGTGAGTGATGGAGTGATAGTGGTGTGATGGTGATGTGTATTTATTTATGAGTGAGTGATGGATGATTATTGGTGTAAATGAGTGCACCTTATGTGTGCGAGTGGAGTGAGTGGTGGAGTGTGGCATTTGAGTGAGTGTATTTGGAGTGGGTGAGTGCACGTGACGCACGTGATGAGGTGGCGATGATTACGATGATGACCATTTGATTCAAGGTGAGTGGTGGTGAGTGATGAGTGTGAGTGTGTGAGTGACTCATTTGCACAGGTTATGATGGTTATTTATTTCCAGGGGTGGGTGAGTGTGTGCGCGATGGTGAGTGAGGTGATGATGATGATGCGATGTGAGTGAGTGAGTGAGTAGGCTGTGTGTGTGGAGTGTGAGTGGAGGTGAGTGGTGAGGTGAGTGAGTGTGAGTTATCTGAGTGATGATACTTCGATGCGCGACCTTGACTGTGACTCTCAGTGTGGCCAGCCTAGTGAGGTGATGTGTGAGTGGGTGATGGGGTGTGAGTGGAGCTGTGATGTGGTACCTGGTGAGTGAGTGCCTGAGCCTGAGTGAGTGATGAGTGAGGGTGAGCCTGGCGATTGATATGACCTTTGAGTGAGTGAGTGAGTCCTACCTGTGACTGAGTGGAGTGCAGTGAGTGATGTGAGTTGATGAGTGGGTGAGTGACCTACTCACCACTCGAGTGAGTTTATATGATGAGGTGTGAGGTGTGGGTGATGAGTGGAGTGTGACCCAGTGATAGGTGGTGTGTGAGGTGGTGAGTGAGTGTGGCTGAGTGGAGTGAGTGGTGAGTGAGGTGAGGTGTGAACGTGGCCGTGAGTGAGTGGGTGAGGTGTCACCACCAGTGTGTGAGTGAGTGTGGGTGTGTGTGGAGTCACCCCAGTCCAGGTATCTGGTGGTAGGTGGTGAGTGAGTGAGTGAGGTGTGAGTGAGTGAGTGAGTGGGGTGAGTGTGTGAGTGATTGTGGGTGAGTGTGAGTGAGTCTAGTGTGTGGTGAGTGAGTGAGTGTGAGTGTGGAGTGAGTACCTTAGTGTGAGTGAGTGAGTGAGTGTGTGAGTGGTGATGTGAGTGTGAGTGAGTTGTGTAACCCATCTTCATGAGTGAGTGGTGAGTAGTGAGTGAGAGTGGAGTGTGAGTGAGAGGTGAGTCTAGGAGTGGAGTGAGTGATCTTAGTGTGTGTATCCATCATGAAGTGAGTGTGCACTGTGAGTGAGTGAGTGAGTAGTGACATCTCTGTAGTGTGTGAGTGAGTGAGTGAGTGAGTGAGAGTCTAGTGAGTGAGTGGAGTGATGTGTGAGTAAATTGAGGGAGTGTATCTAGTGAGTGAGTGGCCATGTGTATTGTGGTGAGTGACCACCTGTAGTACTGGTAGTGTGAGCATGAGTTTGGTGCCTGAGTGATGGAGTGGTGTGGAGTACTGGTGGTGGAGTGAGTGTGTGAGTGTCATTGTGAGGAGGGCCTGAGTGTGAGTGTGGAGTGAGGTGTGTGTGTGCTATGTGAGGTGAGGTGGTGAGTGGCCTGAGTGTTGAGTGCGCCCTCACCTGGGTGAGTGTGTGTGTGTCATGAGTGGTGAGTGAGTGAGTGAGTGTGAGTGAGTGAGTGGAGTGCAGTGGCCAGTGAGTGTGAGTCAGGTGTGTGAGTGAGTGAGTGAGTGTGAGTGAGTGGTGGTGTGAGTGTGAGTGTCTTCAGTGGTCACCCACCCATCTGGGCTGAGTGTGAGTGAGTGGAGTGTGTGGGTGAGTGACGTCACTACCTGGTGCGAGTGGAGTACCCATGGTGAGTGAGTGAGGGTGAGTGGGGGTGTGATCTGGTCACGTGATCTGAGTGAGTGTGTGAGTGAGTGGAAAATCGCAGTGGTGCACCAGAGTGCGATGAGTGCGAGCGTGAGTGAGTGAGTAGTGTGAGTGAGTGGTGTAAAGTGAGTGTGTGTGGTGAGTGATGTGCCCAGTGATGAGTGGTGATCTGAGTCTTCACCGCACTGTGTTGTGGCGGTGAGTGGACTCAGTGCACTTTACTTTCATCTACTCATATCTTCATGCCCATCTATCTGGTGATGAGTGGGTGATGATGAGTGGTGAGTTAAGATGATGTGGTGCATCTGGTGATGAGTGAGGTGATGGTGAAAGGTGGTGGGTGAGTCACTGGCCTGAGTGTGGTGGGTGCCCATGTGTGAGTGGTGGAGGTCAGTGAGTGGTGAGGTGAGTGGCCTGGACATGGGTCTCACTCGATGTATGGCTCACCATGATGCGTATGATCTGCATGATGTGGTGAGCCCACCCTGATGGTGAGTGTGTGAGTGTGATTGGTCACCACCACTCACCCACATGTGTGTGTACCTACTTGATGTGACATGATGTGCGCAGTGCGCTGATGGAAATGAGTGTGTGAGTGAGTGGGGTGATGCTCACCTGGTGTGGTGGTGAATGCGCGATCTGAGTGGTGGTGGACTCGATCACCAGTGACCTTCTTCAATGACCTCACCACCCGAGTGTTACGAGTGTGTGACCGTTCGCGACTGTGTGTGTACTCAGTGAGTGAGTGAGTGTGTATGTCCCCCACCTCACCATCTGTCAGTGTGTGTCAGTGGAGTGTGAGTGAGTGTGTGAGTGAGTGTGTGAGTGAGTGAGGTGGTGAGTGTGAGTGGTGTGTGGGTGCCAGTTCTCATGTGTATGTGTGTGGGAGCATTTCAGTGAGTGAGTGAGTGAGTGTGTGGAGCATGAGGAGTGAGTGAGTGAGTGAGTGAGTGTAGTAGTGAGTGTGAGTGTGTGAGTGTGTGAGTGAGTGAGGTAGTGAGTGTGTGTGTGAGTTAGTGAGTGAGTGAGTGTGTACTGTGTGTGTGTATGTGTGGCTGAGTGAGTGTGTGAGGTGAGTGAGTGTGTGGAGTGAGTGAGTGAGTGTGTGTGGAGTTAGTGAGTGTGTCAGGTGAGTGTGGGTGAGTATGAAATGTGTAGTAGTGGTGTGGGAGGAAGTGAAATGTGGAGTTAGTGGAGTGAGTGGAGGAGTGCAGTGAGTGAGTGTGAGGAGGAGTGGAGTGATGAGTGGTGGAGTGTGTGGTGAGTGAGTGGAGTGGTGCACTCAGTGTGTGTGGCACTCACTATGCCGACGGAGGCCTCACTCATGGAGGTGTGGTGAGGAGTGGTGCCCACCTGTGGGTGAGGTGAGTGAGTGGAGTGGAGTGAGTGTGAGTGGACTGGCACCTGTGGTACCCACCTGAGTGGAGTGTGTAATATTGTGTGAGTGCCCAATCCACTGGATGAGGGTGAGTGGTGAGTGAGTGATCACCTGTGAGTGTGAGTGTGAGTGAGTGACCTGGAGGTGTGTGAGTGAGGCCTGTGGTGTGTGAGTGGAGTGGGAATGTGTCATCTATCTGTCATTGAGTTCATCTGAGCAGTGTGGTAAATGTGAGTGTGTGAGTGAGTGCCTTGAGTGAGTGGTGTGTGGGTGAGAGTGAGTCTGAGTGAGTGTGTGTGAGTGAGTGTGTGTAAAGTGTGTATGTGTATGTGTGTAAATGTCTAGGTGTGTATGTGAGTGGGAGTGAGTGTGTGAGTGAGTGGAGTTATTTCATGTGTGTATGGTGGTGAGTGGAGTGTGTGGTGAGTGAGTGTGTGAGTGAGTGTGTGAGTGTGTGTGAGTGAGTGAGTGAGTGAGTGAGTGTGTGAGTGTGAGTGAGTGTGAGTGAGTGAGTGGTGGAGTGAGTGAGTGTGTGTTTGAGTGTGTGAGTGAGTGAGTGAGTGTGTATGTGTAGTGTGTGAGTGAGTGTGTGAGGTGTGTGGAGTGAGTGTGGAGTGAGGGGAGGTGGTGAGTGTGTGGTGTGAGTGGTGAGTGAGTGAGTGAGTGGAGTGAGTGAGTGAGTGAGGTGTGTGAGTGAGTGTGTGAGTGAGTGTGAGTGTGTGGTGTGTGAGTGGTGGTGGGTGAGTGAGTGTGAGTGAGTGAGTGAGTGTGTGGAGGAGTGAGTGAGTGGGTGAGTGAGTGTGTGAGTGAGTGAGGTGTGTGAGTGAGTGAGTGAGTGAGTGAGTGAGTGAGTGGTGAGTGAGTGAGTGAGTGAGTGTGTGAGTGTGAGTGAGTGAGTGAGTGGTGGAGTGAGTGAGTGTGTGAGTGAGTGAGTGAGTGAGTGAGTGTGTGAGTGAGTGAGTGAGTGAGTGAGTGAGTGAGTGAGTGAGTGAGTGAGTGAGTGAGTGAGTGAGTGAGTGAGTGTGTGAGTGAGTGAGTGAGTGTGTGAGTGAGTGAGTGAGTGAGTGTAAATGTGTGTATGTGTATGTGTGTGAGTGAGTGAGTGAGTGAGTGTAA